>NC_056728.1:1608927207-1608984707 GCF_019279795.1 Protopterus annectens
AGTTTACTGCCACAGGAAAGAATGGAGGGAAGTATAGAAAAGTAGCTTACAAACACAAAGATACCACCCTTAATCTGGAGCTCAAATCAATAACTTATGGAGCTACAAACCCTCCAGATACCTCTAGACTTGCTGGAAGGGGGTAGGTTGGGTGGGATGTGAGGAAGAATGAAACTGGGCAACACAGATACAAAGTTATGGTAAGTACATAACTCCTAAATCTGACATTGTCCATTTCATTCCTCCTCATAACTGGGTCAGAGTTCTCAACTACTTGATTTCCTGGTTGGCCCCTATGGAAGGTTATGCCAGAGTACCAGAGAGCCAAAGGCTGCTCTATCTATGGAGACTAAATCCAATTTGTAATCTGAGACAAAATTATGTGCACTGGACCAAGTTGCAGCAGCACACATTTCATCAATAGAGGTTCTAGCTGAAAAAGTCAAGGAAGTGGCCATCGACCTGGTAGAAAGGGCTCTTGGTGGATGAGCAAATGTAAACCTTTCAAGGAACAGATGGTGGAAATGCAATTAGTGATCCATTTTGCAAGGGTTATTTTAAATACTGCCTGTCCTAGCAAATTGGATGAAAAGCAAATAAATAGCTGTTCAGATTTCCGATGTTCTTTTGTCCTGTTTAGATACAAATGCAACTGCCTATGAACATCAAGTAGGTGAAGAATATATTCGCCTTTGTTGGAATGATTAACTCATTACATCTGAGTTACACCTCCAGGTGTATCTGCAGTTAACTCCTACTGATGCCTCTGGGCATCAAATATTGCTTGTTCATATTTGCATCAATAATTCCAAAAACATGCTACGCTTTAAAAGATTTTGTCTTAAAGCTTACACAATGGCAAACTCAGCTGCATTAATATTTGATCTCTGTCTAGTGCAGGTAGATATTAACTGCTGCTTTTATGATAATTTATATACATATAATTTTCACATTTTTCTAAATATCTCAACAATGAAGTAACAAGGACAGAACTCATTAGCAAATATGAAAGCTCTCAGCTAGATGAATAAAATGCCGCCAACAGTATGTGTGTAACTTGAGTGGTTGCTGAGATATTGTAGGTTGTTTACAAATAGTCACTGTGTTTACTCTGACTTATAACATTCATTTTAAGACCTATAATGTAAAGAATGCTACCACTATAAAAATAGTTTGTGCTAAAGAGTTTACCATTTATACTTCTTTCATAACCCCTATGGTTCCAGATACTTAAAGATTTGTTTGAAATGTGAAGACATAATTTGATTCTGTCAAAAGTCTTAGGCTCCACTCATTGGAAGTTACAGTGCAAACTTCCTGAGCTCCACTGGAGAGAATGAGTTAAAGAAAAAGACTGGAAGATGAATGGACTGACTTATGTTAGCCTCTGTGGCTACCTTAGGCATAAAGGAAGGGTTCCGTCCTCAAGAGAAATGCTGTCTTTGAAAAAGGTACTATATGGCATTTTGGATGATAAACCCTGAAGTTGCAATACCTTTTGGCTGAAATAATGGCCACAAGAAAAATTGTCTTCCATGATAGAAATTGCATGTCACAGAATTTAGACAATTCAAAGAATGTCTGAGCGAGACCCTGTAGCATTAACGTCAGATCCCAAGGAGGGAAAGGATTTTTAATTGGGGGTCTAAGAAGAAAAATCCCCTTCATAAAGGCTTGCATAATCAGGATGCTGAAATGGAAGTTAGTGAAATAGAATTTTCTGCGATGTGGAAATCAGCATTCGCTGCCAAATGTAACTTAATCATAGAAAAATTTGCTCCACCCTGAAAGAGAACTCAAGAAGAGAAGAACAGCCAACATGGGAGCTCAAAAAGGGTCAGTTTTCTGGTTCTATGCCCACACAGAAAATCTCTTCAATTTGCTATTGTACACTTTTTTTTGTAGAAGGATTTTGAAAAGCAAGTATGATTTCCCAGACAGAAGAGACCAGCCTGGATTTTTTTTAGAATCAGTTGAAGTGGAGGAAACCAAGCAGTTACAGTCTTAGGGATCTCAGCTTGGGAGGCTGGTGTGAGATCCAGTACCAATGGTGGATATGTCGCGCGAGACCATAGGAAGGGGAACCATACCTGATGAGGCCAGAAAGCAGTCATGAGGATTAGAGTATTCTAACTTGCTGGCTTTCTGTAGAACTTTTGGAATCAAGGGAATTGGAGGGCAAGCATACAGGAGACCAGGAGGCCAATCTTGCACTACAGCATCACTGGGATCAGAGCGAAGTACTTGATGCATTTGGTGTTCAAGGGAGATTCAAAAAGACTGCAGCAAGATTGCCCCATCTGAGAAAGGTTTGATTAGCTCCTGACTGATAAGGACAATTTGTGTGGACTCAAGACAGATCTCCTGAGTCTGTCCGCTAGAATGTTGGTCTCCCTGAAAATGTGTGTTGCAATAAGAAAGTGGTTCGAAGTGATTACCCATTCCTACACACTCTTGGCCACCCTGCAATAAAGTGTATGAACGGGTACCCCCCATATGTTGATATCCCAGACTACTAACATGTTATCTGTGTGAATTGCTACCCTTCCCAGAGGTAGACAGTCCTGGAAAGTTTGCAATGTCAGAAGGACTGCTCTCATCTCTAGAATACTGATGTGCAATTTGGTCGCTGTGTGGGACCACGTGCCTTGGACCAATATTCCTTCATAACGCTCTCCCACCCCAACCAGGACATGTCCATGGTCACTGGAGGGGGAAGGGAAAATGGCCTATCCAGATAAAGATCATCCAATAGCATTATCCATTGAAGATGACATCTGCAGACTTGAGTCAGCTTGATTGTGACATTTAATGGGTGATGCAGAATGGACCACTGAACCGCCAGAGTCAACTTAAGTACTCGCATAAAGAATCTTGCCAATGGCACCACAAGTATGGCAGCCATCATGGAACCTAGAGTTCTTAGGATGAATCTTACTGCGGGTGCAGGTGTATCCAGTAAGACTTGGACTTGTCGCAGGGATGACACACATAACGGGTACAGCTGATACCTGAGTGATTGTGTTCAGCTGCATTCTTATGATCTCTATCCTCTGCACAGGTGTTAGTTCTGACTTCTCCAAATTTATCTTAATCCCCAGCTGACTGACTTCTCCAAATTTATCTTAATTCCCAGCTGACTGAAGATGTGCAATAGGTGCTGCATTGCTTGGACCAGTTGATGCCTCCATAGTGCAGTTAGGAGACAATCTTCTAATTAAGAAAATGCCTGGAATCCTTGCAGTCTCAGGTAAGCTACCTCTACCGACATACATTTGGTAAACACCCAAGGAATAATGGTGAGTCCAAAGGGTAGTGCTCTGAACTGATAATGACTGGCTCCCATCCAGAAGTGCAAGTGTCTCCTGAAGCATCTGTCAATCTTTACAGGATAGTACACATCCTGGAGCTCTATAGAGCAAATCACATAAATCTTCCTTGTGTAATAATGGCAGAATGGACTGAACCATCAGCATGCAAAACTTTGACTTCTTCACATAAAGATTTAGCTTGCTCAGGTCCAATATAGGCCTTAGGTCCACTGTTTTCTTTTCACCAAAAAGAAGTGTGAATAAGTTCAGCATCCTCGTTGCTCAGATAGTACCTGCTGGATGACTATTTGGCCTAGAAGTTTTGATTTTCCTGCATACCGTACTCCCTCTGACTGGGTGGAACGTTGGGGAGATTTCTTTTGGGGAGTGGTAGAGGAAGGAAAAAGGGAATGTAATAACTTCTGGAGGTTATTTTTACCACCTAGATGTCATTTGTTAATTTTCTCCAGGTGTCTGGGTGCAATAAAGACTGGTCCCGACTGCCTCCAGAGTAGGACAGTCAGGCACCACTTCAGGAGTGCTGGTAAGGCTCGTCAGAAAAAGGTTCAATGAAGCCCTGATTTTGCGGACCTTCTCTGACTCTAGGGTGGCGTCTCCCATTCAAACCTCATCCTCTGCCTCTGGATGAGGAGTCTTTGTGAGAACCTTGGAAAGAACCCTGAGACTTTCTGAACCACATTTTTTTCCTACAGCGCTGGTTCCTGGAAAAAAGCCTTTGAGGGGAAGAAAAACTGATCCCTACAGCAGAGAGTGTCTTTCTCTCCTGTTCATTGAGGGTGAGTGTTTCTTTAACTGACTGACCATGAAAGGGGGCATTAGTAAAGGACACCTTAAGGGGTTCTGTGAACCCGCAAAGCCTCAACTAGGTATGTCTCCTGAGGGCTATGTCTGATCTGTCCTCTTGAGAGGTTCCTTCTGCTGCCTTGGAGATCAACTTCATCGAAGAATTAGACAAGAAAGTATGAGTCGACATTTGGGGGAAACTTTGTTAAAGTCCCCTTATGACATGGATTCAGACAGAGAAGTGGTGAGTTCCTTGACCAAATCCCTCTGAAGGCATGTGAAATGTGCCAAACAGTTCAATGCTCTCAGCGTAAAAGTAGCCAAGGCGTAGATGCACTTCCAATGCCTGAGACTCCTTGTTCAGGGGGTGAACAGAGGAGCTCTGTTCTGCTAGCTCATTCTTTGTGGCTGCTGACACTATGATGGCACTAACTGAAATGCCTTTAATTCAATGGGGGCTTCATAACTTGTCGGCAAGCTTGGGGATAGGCTCCACAGTGTCTGGCTCCTTCCGAGCTTGGCAGGAAACTAGGTCTATAAGTTTGTCTGCCGGTGGAGTCACGCAGGTCATAGATGGGTTCGCCCCAAAAGAATACAGAAACACCAATTCTTCAGGAGGAGGAGGTTGGGAAGACCATCTACCCTTTCATTTGAAGATCTCTAGGATATCTCCGAAGGAGACATCATTGGGTGCTGATCGAGGAAATATTTCTCCATCACAGAAATCTGTGTCCTCTGTCAAAGACTCCAAAGGGGAGTTGACATGCTTCATCTTCTTGCATGTCCTCTTCTGATGCACCTCTTCTGTGGGATAGTCAGGGGAGAACTCAGAAGAGGAGGGGGACTGGAGAACCTCCTGGGTGGTCTGACCATGGACAGGTCAAATGGGCCAAGGCTCAGACTGAATGAAGGCTGTATAGGTTCTGGGGAGGGGGGTGGTGAGGAGATGCATCTCTAGGCCTAGAGAATCCCCTATCTGCTACCTGAAAAACTGACAAACCTGGGGATCCCCTCCACAGCAAAAATAGCCTAAGGAAAATGGGAAGACCATCCCAGATTTGTGGCCTCCAGGCAACACAGACCCTGAACTGTCAAGAGCTGAAGCCCCTAGAGGAGGGACGGATCCGACCAGGTTGGAGGGGAAACCAACCTCACAGAAACAGCTCCGACTACTCGGGTTCGGGACTCACTCTGCTCTGATAGCATCAATGCCCAGTTGGTCTGAGACACTGCCGGAGTTGAGGAAAGTACTATTCTTGGCTCAGACAATGTCTCTCACCAAGGAATTTTATCTTGGGGTTCCAAAATGAGTAGCTGGAGAAGGGGAATTGCTGCATCTTGGTATATCAGAGATCTTCAATCCGAGATCTTCGGATCCATAGAAGACTTGATCACAGATGGAGAACTCCAAATCAAAACTATCTTAGATGGATCTGACAGCCTCTTCGGATCTGAAACCTTTGGATTCAAAGGAGGTCAGATCCGTAGGGAACTCATATTAGGTGATAATGTTGGATCCGAGAAACTCCTCTGATCTGAGGGAGGTCTGATTTTTCTCTTATCTGATAAAGATGGATCTGATCATTTTTGTCTCTTTTCTGCTCCAGAAGCAGATACTCCCCAGGGAGGCTGGAGAGGTACGCTTCTTGGACTTTTCTGAACCTTCTGGTTTGGCAGGGATTTGAGCTCTAGATGAAAGCAGATGCCCTTTTAAGATTAATTTGTTATGGTGATCCACCAAAGCACAGGGGTTGAATCCCTTGCAATACTCACAGTCTTGCTCTAAATGAGAGGCATCTAAGCAATAGACACAGCTCTTGTGGGCATCCAAATTCAGAATTCTGTGCTCACAGGAGATGCATCTCTTAAAGCCAGTGGGTTTGTTTGCCACTGGCACAGTCATATCACACAAATGCAAAACAGTGGAAGAGAGGAGCCATGCACTCACCGCTATCATTCCCTATTACCCAAAAGCAACAACAAACAACTATAAACTTAAAAATACAGGGAAAGATTTTTTTAAACAACATAGAAAAGGAATGTAGGCCAAAAGCCATACAGGAGAGAAGGAACATGGAGAAGGAAAGAACAACCTTAATGCTTAATGAAGGTCTAAAAGCCTTGAGGGTAGTTAAGAGATATATTTAGAAAAGCACCTTTAAAAGTGAAAGCAAAAGAAATTTGAAGGAAGTGTGACATCCCCACTCTGGACCAGTAATCAAGGAGCCCAAATCCTCACCGCTAACACTGGAGAGGGATGTTCACTTGGAATACAAATGGATACACTCAGTATTTCCAGATACAGACTTCTCTGCATTAACTCATTCACTCCACAGCAGCTCAGAAAAAGCTGCCTGCTTAATTCCACCATAGGAACAAAAGTGCAGCCTGAGCTAATTTTCAGAAAATCCATTTCTAATACCATACAGAAAACAAATGTTCATAACTCTAAATGCTAGAGTAAAAATGTAAATGCAAACGTTGTTCAGCAGACAGTGACCTTTCCAACAGTTTAAATGTTGATAGTGCGTATCAAAGTCATTATTAAATATTTGGCAAGGAATGCTGATGTGCATATTGTTTACCTTTTTGGAAAAGCAAAGCACAATATCTTGGTCAATGTACCATGTAGACCCATACAATTTGTATTTAATTTGTGTAAATGTCAGCTTTAAACTGATACCTTAACCATTATTGTGTGATGCACCTTAATGGAGATAGTTACAGAAATATGATTAATATATTTCTCATAATTAATAAATAAACAAAGCATAATATCTCATCACTTGTAACAAACAGAGGCTACATTTTAGTGTAGAAGTTGTGAGGCTCAATGTCAGCTTCAAAATGATGCTTCATTTGTGTCATCACCAAGCTCCCTTGCAAAGATATGGGCATAATAAGAAGTATTAGAAATGTATAATTTTCATAATCCTACAAGACTAAAACTGTGATATCTGTAAATGTGTACACTGCACAGACAGCTCTTTTACCATGTTGTAAGGAGTAACACTGTCTTCAAAATGAAGTATTATGTGGCACACTGACATGCGTCCTTGCAAATTTACTTACCAAAATATGAAAAAAGCAACATAATTTCCATAACCTAAGTCTGAAACAAACTTTGATATCTGTACATGTGTACAACATACAGACCCAGTTCTTTTACCATCTTGTAAGGAGTAACACTGTTTTCAAAATGAGGTATTACCTGGCATAATGGCATGCTCCCTTGCAAAGTTATTTATCAAAATATGAAAAAAAATCATAATTTCCATAACCTAAGTCCGAAACAAAGTTTGATGTCTGTACATGTGTACAGCATACAGGCACAGTTCTTTTACCATGTTGACATGGTCCACAGCAAGGTTATTTACCAAAATATGAAAAAAATCATAATTCTCATAACCGAAGTCCTAAAAAATTGATTTCTGTACATGTGTACAGCATACAGATAGTTCTTTTGCCATCTTAAAATGAGGTTTCACTCAGTATGTTCACAAGCTCCTAGCAGACTAATGCAACAAAATATGAAAAATATCAGTGGCACTTGAAAGGAGGAATCTGGAGTGTCCCATACCTGTGCTTGCAATGTGATAAGTTTTAGTAATGTGAATAACAGAGGCAGCTGCTGATAGCTTCCCCTAGCAAGTGATAATGACTCAGTGATTCACTGCAACTGCACATATTGTAAATTAATAATGTGATATGAATTGCATTTAATTACTGCAAGGTTCTGCATGCTCAGACAAAGGTGATAATTCCTGCACATAATCTGTGGAGTAGGCATTCATTATATTACCTTGTGCAGCTGTTATGTAACACAGACTCATAATCTGTTAGGAAAAGACATTAGTAATTCAGTACAAACAGTACAACACATATATTACTCAGCCCTTCCTCCCATCTAAATTCCTCCACACACGACTGACAAAGCCAGGAAAAATGCTCAAAATATATTGCAGACTTTTTGCATCTCTCATGACCCACAATCTCTTAGTTTAACAATCAGAGACAAAAATCCAAAATAGGAACAGATTTTAAATATTGATCTTATATACTTAGCAGGTAATGTCACAGTAAGCATGTTCTGAAGGGTATGAAGTCTGAAAATCATATAGTTATTATTCAGTGACTGCAGTCCACAGCACTTTACAAGAAAGCCACAAACTGTACAAGAAACTGAACACACATTTGGGGGATGATAAAATGCTGATGTATGCACAAGCACCAGAATGAAATATTTCCCCAAATGACCCTTCAATAACATTTCCTGGCATGTACATACACCAAAATAAAACACTCACCCTAGCAAACCCTTCAGTAAAATGCTGAAGTATGTACAATTACCAAAATGATGAATTCACCCAAGTGACCCCTTCAGCAACATTTCGCAGTTTGTACATGCACCAAAGTGAGACATTCACCCAAGCGACCCAATTCAGTAAAATGTTGAACTATGCACAAGCACCAACATGAAATATTGCCCTAAATGACCCCTTCAGTAAAAAGTGGATGTATGCACAAACTGTAAATTCACCCCTGGAGTTGCACCTCTGTCCCTCTTGGACAGAGGAGATAGGTGCTGATCGTGGAAATAAGGGTAAACCTTGGCTGGGCTTTTAATGGCCCTAGGGTCATTAGCCTAGTAAAATAGAAGTTATGTTCTTACCATAACGTTCCATGTTAGAAAGCTCGAGAGTTGGTTATATCCCACAATGCTAGGCGAGAGTTACCTCAGATCTCGTTTGTAAGCTAACCCCAGCTTATAATAGTAACAGAATAACTCTAAACAGAGTCCACCTCTAAAAACAGGGGGAAAGAAGGGTGACCTACATCCTGAACCAGGAAATATGCACAACAGCATATGCCTAAGAAAGAGGTGGTAGAAAGAGAGGTCACAATCACAACTCCTCTAGGTCTGTCCAGGCCAGGGGGAAGGAGGGTGTCTATCTCGCTTCATTCTTGCTGGATGGGACACCTTGTCCCGGGTGGCCTAACGGAACAGACTCCTGAGAACAGTGGAACCAAAGTTAGCTCTATGCCTAGAAGCTAAATCCAACTTATAATGAGAAATGAAAGTGTGAGGAGTAGCCCAAGTAGCCGCTGCACAAATGGTGTCAATAGGCAGTCTATCTTGAAAGGCTAAAGAAGTAGCCAAAGCTCTGGTGGAATGGGCCTTAGGTTTATTAGGCAGTTTTTGGTGTCTAATTTCATATACAAGGGAAATCAAAGATGTTAGCCATCTGGATAATGATACCTTTGAAACTGAAAGTCCCTTTCTCCTTTCGAGACAAACAGCTGATCAGATTTTCTGAATTGTTTTGTTCTATCCAAGTAGTACCTCAATTGACGATGAACATCCAGGCAGTGTAATTTTTGTTCAGACCTATTGGAGTAATCTGGAAAAAAGACAGGTAGGTCAATGCTTTGATTTAGATTTGACGTCGAGACCACCTTAGGCAAAAGGAGATACTCTGTCCTTATGAAACAATAGATAAGGAGGACGACAGCTGAGTGCTTGAAGCTCTGAAACTCTTCTAGCTGATGTAATAGCTACCAGAAAAAGAGTCTTCCATGATAGCAATTTTAAAGAACAGGAGACTGCAGGTTCGAAGGAAGAATCAAAGAAGCAAGAACTAAATTTAGGTCCCAAGGAGAAGGAGGATTTCTTATAGGAGGTCTGAGAAGAAAAACTCCTTTCAGAAAGGCTTTGCAAAGCTTGTGGGACATTAAGGCAGATTCAGAAATACCCACATGAAAGTTAGAAATAGCTGCCAATTGAACTTTAAGTGTAGAGGAGATGAACCTGCATGGAAGAGTTCAGCTAGAAAATCAAGGACTAATTGGATGGAAGCAGTGAAAGGATCTATGTCCTTTCCTTGAGCCCAATATGTGAAGCGTCCACTTACTCAAATAAATCTTCCGAGTGGAAGATTTATGGAAGCTATCAAAATATCTCTAACAGGGTGAGATAATTGAGGAAGCCTGGCTAAGGTTGGAACTGGAGGAACCAAGCAGTGAGGTTCAGAGACCCGACTGATGGATCAAAAGATCTGGAACTAGGTCCAGATTCCACGGTCGCCCAAAAGAAATCGATGTAGAAAGGGGAACCACACTTGTCGAGGCCAGTAAGGAGCAATGAGGATCAATGAGGCCTTATCACTTGAGAGATTAGTGAATGCATACAGAAGTCCCCGGGCCAAACTTGGACTAGAGCGGAATAGAGTGAAATATTCTCTGCACTTGCTGTTTTGGGGAGTAGCAAAGATCGCAGCAAGGCTGACCCCACTTGAGAAAAATTTCTCTCACTACAGAGTCTTTCAGAGACCACTCGTGAGGCATGAGGATAGCTCTGCTCAACTTGTCCGCAATTTGATTGGACTTCCGGGATGCTGAGAAGAAATCGCCCATTGCCATAGTCTGAGTGCTTCTCGACACAGGGTATGACCTGGTTCCTTGTTTGTTGATGTACCACACTACAGACATATTGTCTGTTTCCCAAGGGAAGAGAGTCTTGAAGGGCTTGCAACGCTAAAAGCACTGCTCTCATCTCCAGAACATTTATGTGCAAGTGGCATTTGCCCTGGACCGTCCTGCCCTGATAATGCCCCCACCCGATCAGGGAGGCATCCGTTGTCAGAGTAGCAACCGGAGGGTGGAACAAAGGGTCTCCCAACAAGAGCTGAGGAAGACATCCACCACATGAGATGATTTTTGCACGCTTGCGATCATAATGGTGTGAGACATTGGAAGTTGCTGGTATGACCATTGAGTAAAGAGCATCCATTGAAGGATCCGCATGTGGAATCTGGCTAATGGAAGCAGAGGAATGGATAATTCCCAACACTTTCAGAACTAACCTGGCTTTGATTCTGTTGTTGTTGTAACAGACTTTTCGCAATTTATTGAAATACCCAGCTTTTGACAAATGAGTGTAATCCCTGGCCATTAGAAGGAGATGCTTGGTGGGAGCTGAGGAGCCAGTCGTCTCAAATATGGAAACACCTGGAACAGGTGAGAAGCTACCACTGCCATGCATTTGGTAAACACCGGGGGCAGGTGGAGACCAAAGGGCAGGGCCCTGAACTGAAAATGACTGGTTCCCAGCCTGAAGCGGAGGAATCTTCTGAGCGCCTGTGTTTTTATGTGATATCCTGAAGGTCTATAGAGCACATCCAGTTTCCTTTGCCCAAAAGGGAAGGATGGATTGCAGCATGACCATCCGAAATCTTGTTTTCTTGACTGATCTGTTCAAGATACTGAGATCCAAAATTGGTCTCCAGTCCCCTGTTTTCTTTGGAACTAAAAAGAACCTTGAGTAGATTCCGGATCCTTGCTGGTCTGCTGGAACTGGCTGAATTGTTTGTAAGCAGTTTTGAAATCTCCAAAACCGCTAGATCCCTTTGAGCGGTGGAACATCTGGAAGGGATTTTTGACTGATTTGGAAGGGATAGAATAGCCTCGCCAGAAATGATGGACTGTACCCATTTGTCTTGAGTCAGGATAGCCAGGCTTCCGACTGCCTCAAGATGGGCAGTCGGGCAACACCTCAGGGATGCTGAAAGGGCTTGTCAGGAAGGCTTCGGTGAAGTCCCTTGAGATTGTTTACGGAACCACATCTTTCCACCTTTCTGGCCTTTGGGGTAAGGCCTAGAAGGAGTAGAAAACGGACGCAGAAAGGGTCTTGCCATCAGTCTCGCACCTAGTCAAGGTTTCTTTCACTTGAGGACCAAAGAGGGATGATCCATCAAACGGGAGTTAGTGAAAGACGCCTTGAAGGGGTCCGCAAAATTGCATAGCCACATCCAGGCATGCCTGCCACACCTGTCCCCAAGGGTTGCTCGCTCATCATCCGCGCAGAAAAGAAGGCGCATGGAGGAGTTGGTTATGGAGTTAAGGGTAGCCAGGTTCATCTTATCTTGGAAACACATTTCACTGATCAAGTCCCTTTGAAGACGAGTAAATGGCACAGTTAGTTCAGCGAACATCGACCTAGATTCCTTGTTAGGTGGATGGACACTTAGTGGCAGCAGCTACCACCATAGCCACAGAAACTCCTTTTGTTAAGAACTGTTTGTCTGCTGGTGCCGTTATGAACTTGGAGGGTCTCCTGGGAGTGGGGTCCACTGAATCAGGAGCCGCCCATGCCTTTTTAGCAACCACCTGCATGAGGGGGTCAAAGGGACACCCAGGAGGTGGCGCCTCAAGATACACAGATTCGCCCTCTGAAGGGTTGAGGGCTGGCCACCTCTGTTTCAGGATCTCTAGGATGTCTGCAAATGAGACATCTTCAGAAGGGGCCCTCAGAATCATCCAAATCTGTGTCTGACGTGATGGACTCAGGTGAGTCAATGTGTTTCCGGGGCTCTTCTGCCAAATCAGGAGAGGCCTCGGAAGAGGATGAAATGGGTTCCTGAGGAGCTGGCGTCCGGGATGAGGGAGTGAGTCGACTTAACCTGAGGCACTGTAGAGGGAGGGGACCGACTGTGGAGTAGAGCCAGGCTCTAACACACTCCGCATGACCTCCCCTGTCAGGCAGAGCCAGAGGTCCCCGCCTCCCGAGAAAAGCTCGGCACCGACAGTGATGGCTCGAGGCCAATGTCGAGCCGAACTCACGGTCCGATGAAGTCAGATTCTTCCAAGGAAGAAATCGAGACAATTGTATCGCCCGAGCTCAAGAGAGTCAAGGAGGAATATAATGATGGACCGGGCAGGCATCGACTGATGAGTCGGGCTCTGAAGCATCTGGGCCAGTGCCTCGACTTCTCTGAAGGTCATGATCCGACAGCCTCGATGACCTAGAGGAGTGAGATCTTTGGCTCTGTTCAGACAGCAGGGGAGATCCTGGAGCGAATGAACGGAGCCAAGAGATGGTGACCTGGACCTCTTCCTAGTTGTTGGTCGGAGCCGACACGGAACTTAATACAGAAACTGTGGACTGAGACTTATCGGCTCCAGCCGGAGCCGATGAAGGCAGAGGTTGAGAAACCTTAGGTCTCGGCTCAGTTGTCGGAGCCAAGACCTAGATGCCTTAGAGGGCTTCCCTGAAGAAACAGAAAGGGAATCCTTGGCTTGAGTAAGCCTCTTAATATCAATTTATTTTTCTTTCCTGCAGGACCCTGGGGCTGAAGCCATGGCACACAGCACAGGAGTCCTGCAGGTGCAAAGGTCCCAGACAGTAGACACAAGAAGTGTGAGCGCTGTCAGAGACATTTTCTGACAGCACGCATCACACTTCTTGAATCGAGACCTTTGCTTCCTTAGACATTTTTAACAGGTGTAACAAACACACACACAAACACACTAATTACACCCTGTCAAGTTTAAATTATAATAAAACCACTAACTAGGATTTTAAAATAATACACACACTCCACTAGGAAAGAGAAAAGGCCTGTAGGCTCAAGGGAAGAACCTAAAGTTCTTGAGGAAAAACGGAAATTTTAGAAGGGATAAAAATTTCTAAACTAAGGGAAATAAGTAAAATATTAAAATTAAAGGGGTTTTGATAGACTAAATTACACAAGTAAAAGTCACTTACCAAGAACCGGTAGAAAACCAACCTCGATAGCTGTAGCGGCAAACGAGATCTGAGGTAACTCTCGCCTAGCATTGTGGGATATAAGGGGAGCCTCGATGGAACCAACTCTCGAGCTTTTAGAGTGGGGCTCTGAACCCATCCAGCAAGAATGAAGGCGAGATAGACAACTTAACATGTACAGTTTTGTACCTACCATAAATGTAGATGTTCGAGTGTCTTCACTGCTGCACTCATTACACTTGGGTTATCCTGCCGTCAGGCGGTCCCGCAGTTGGCCAGAGTTCCAAAGTCTTGGTCCGGCGTCGGTTGCTGTCGCTTCTTCCCTGATATCAGTGCGCCAGGGGTATATAAGATGCAGCCGATGTCATTTTCTTCAGTTTTTCTTGCCCCAGATGTCAGGTGCCCCCAAATAGGTAGGCAATACAAATTGCTAATAAAATATACAATAAAGGTAAAAACAAAACCTTCAGTTACCAGCAAATACACCACATAGGTAGTATAGGGTTGAAAGGTATAGATAAGTCCCAGCTAACAAAGAGGGGATGGCGGGTGGGTAACCTGGACTGCAGCAGTGAAGATACTCGAAAATCTACATTTATGGTAGGTACAAAACTGTGCTATGTTCATCGTGTTTCATTGCTGCAGTCATTACACTTGGATTGAATCCCAAAGCTGAGTCAGGGTGGCTGGTTCTACAGAGGATTTGGGGTGGCTATGAGGCCCTGCAGCACTGCAGTGGCAAAGCCAGCTCTGGATCTAGAATAAAGAGGCAAGTGGTAATGCTTGGTAAAGGTGTGTACTGAACTCCAAGTTGCAGCTTCCAAGATATCTTTGGTAGGTACTCCTCTAAGGTAGGCAGCAGAAGTGGCTGTTGCCCTGGTGGAATGTGGTCTGTTACTGGGTACAGGTTTCCCATGCTGTGTGTAGCAGAACCGGATACAGTGTCCTATCCACTTTGAAATAGCCTTTCCATGTGATCCTGCAGCATATGCTACAAACAATTGCTCAGTTTTTCTGAAAGCTTTTGTTTTGTCCAAGTAGAACTGTAATTGTCTGTGTATGTCCAAGGAATGCAGAAGTCTCTACCCTTTATTCTGGGGATTTGGATAAAAAGTTGGCAAGCGAATAGTTTGGTTAAGAGCCACACTGTATACCACCTTAGGCATAAATGAAGGGTTTGTTCTTAAAGAAACCCTGTCTTGGTGAAAAATGATGAAAGGCTCCACTGCCATTAGTGCCTGTAACTCAGAGACTCTTCGTGCTGAGGTTATTGCCAGAGGCAGAGCAGTTTTCCATGATACATATTTTAATTCTGCTGAATTGGCTGGCTCAAAAGGAGGTAAAGTAAAATTGAGGTCCCAAGTTGGTGTTAGTGCCCTTCGGGGCAGTCTTATGTTTTTAGCCCCTCTGAGGTACTGTTTTAGCAATGGATGAGAGAAAATAGGAGGATCTGTGTTGTAATGGGCTGAGATGGCAGAGGCGTGGATCTTAATGGATGAGAAGGATAGTCCTTTGTCCAGCATCTCAGTTAAGTATTGTAGTATCTGAGGAATATATGGGACAAGAGGGTCAAAGCTTTGAGCCTGGTTCCAGGCACAGAATCTCTTCCACTTTTCTGAGTAAGATTTCCTGGTGCTAGGCCTCCTGGCCTCCAAAATGACATCCATAACAGCTTTAGAGAGTGGTGTTGTCTGCCTGACTAATGAATCTGCCATGCAGCCAGGTTTAAGGTTTTGTGCTGACTGTGCAGAATCTGATTGTTTTGAGTCAGAAGGTGCAGAGTTTGAGGTAAAATCCATGGTGGGCCTTGAGCTAGGTTCTTTAAGATTGGGTACCAGTGCTGGCGTGGCCAGTCTGGGGCAATCAGGATCATCTGTGGTCTTTCTTGTCTGGCTTTTAGGAGTACCTTTGAAAGGAGAGGCAGTGGTGGGAAGGCATAAACTTTTAGGCTTTTCCAGCTGAACGAGAGGGCATCCATGCTTGTGTGTGATAAGTCCTTGTGCAGAATTTTTGTAGTTGGCAATTCATTGGGGAGGCAAAAAGATCTATGTCTGGGCACCCCCATTTTTGCGTTATCATGATGAATACTTGTGGATTTAATTTCCACTCATGAGGATCCATGATGTTTCTGCTTAAGTCGTCTGCCAGAGTATTTTTCTTTCCTGGCAGGAATTGTGCTTGTAGATGAACCTGATAGGTTAGAGCTGTGTTCCACAAGGTCATGGCTTGTCTGCATAGGGGGTAAGAATGAGTGCCCCCTTGCTTGTTTATGTACCACATAATTGTGGTGTTGTCTGTCTTTAATAATAGCTGTCCTGGATGCAGAAGGTCCTTGAAAGCTGTTAGGGCATTTTGTACAGCCAACATCTCTTTTTGACTAATGTGAAGATGTATTTGGTCTGCGGTCCACTTGCCCTGAATACATTTTCCTGCCATGTGTGCTCCCCAGGCGTAATCCGAAGCATCTGTTGTTAATGTCTGCCTGGGTGTGGGTAGAGTGAAAGGCTGTCCCTTGTTGAAGTGACATGCCTGTGCCCACCATTGAAACTCCTGTTGTAGGCATGAAATTAGTGGTATTACTGCTTCCAAACTGTGACAGTGTTGAGTCCAAACACTTTTTAGGTACCATTGTAATTTCCTCATATGCAGTCTGGCATATGGAATTAGTAGAATGCAGGATGCCATGAATCCCAAGGCCTGCAGAATTTTTCTTGCAGGGAGTTGGGTCATTGTTGCCATCAATTGAAAATACTGAGTCAGTTGTCCTTGCTTGTCTGGCGTGAGATAAGCCATCTGAGCCGTTGTATTTAAGCTGGCACCCAGGAATATTATCTCTTGTGAGGGCACTAGACTTTTTTTCATTTACTGTGTACCCTAGGCAAATTAGCAACCTTTTTACAAACGCCAGATGCTTTAGAAGAATGTCTTTGCTCTCTGCTTGAATAAGGCAGTCGTCCAGGTATGGCTATATTTGAATTCCTTTTTGTCTGCAAAATGCAATTACTGGTGCCAGGCACTTTGTGAAGACCCTGGGTGCAGTAGATAAGCCAAAGGGCAGAGCAGAGAATTGGTAATGCATTGAACCAGCTATGAATCTGAGGTATCTTCTGCAATTTTGTCTGATAGGGACATGCAGGTATGCCTCTTTGAGGTCCAAAGTAACAAGCCAAGCCTTCTTACCCAGCATGGGAAGAAGCTGCTGTAGTGTCAATATTTTGAATTTCAGAACATCCAGGTAAGTATTTAGAGTAGAAAGGTCTAGTATGGGTCTCCAGGCTTTGTCCTTTCTGGGGACCAGGAAAAGTCTTGAGTAAAATCCTTGTCCTTGTTCCTGTTGTGGCACTTTTTGAATAGCTCTCATGTCCATGAGGGCTGTAATTTGTTTTTGTGTCTCTGCCCATTGATTTTGTGGCAGGTCTGGCATTCCTTTTAGCCTTGGTTGAGTGTGAAAGTGGAACTTGTAACCTTGAGACACAATATTCAGAACCCATTTGTCTTGGGTGATTGTTTGCCAATTTTAAGAAAAAAGTGCTAGCTTTCCCCCTAAGGGAGATGCCAAAAGGTAAGTGCTTGGCATTCGAAGGGGGAAGTCATTGGGACTGTTTCCTGTAAGGTTGTGACTTGTCCTCACCTCCTTTTGGGGTTGAAGTACCCCACTGTCGTGGTCTGTAAGGCTGAGATCTTCCTCTTAGGCATCTGTATCTGCCTCTTTGTGGTCTGTCTGACACTGGAAAGGACCAATTCTTTGAAGGCCAATTTCTGCTAAATCGAGGTGGTTGTACCTGTAAGAAATCCTTCACTGTTTGCATAGATTTTGCCTTATCCTCCATTTTCTTTAATACCTCTTCTGCCTTAACAACAAATAAAATATCCTGCTGTAAAGGAGCATCCAATAATTTTGCCTTAACATGATCTGATAAACCTTGTTCTTTTAACCAAGCATGCCTTCGAATCACAGATCCTGTAACTGCTGCTCTACAAGAAGCCTCTAATGAATCAAAACCACATTGCAGAGTATGTTTTCCCACTTGTTCGGCTGCATGCAATAAATCCTGCATTTCCTTATAGTCAGGATGTTCTGAACTTGTAATAATTTTCTGTTTTAACAGAAACATTAAATATTGTTGGTATTTAAGCATGTGACACTGGCAATTTAAAGCTCTCACTGCTAAAGTTGCAGAAGTGTAACCTTTCTTCCTCCATCTGTCAAATGCTCTAGAATCCCTGTCAGACGGAACTGGATTTTTAGCCGTGGAAGCCTTTACCCCTTTGGGACCCTGGGGAATAGTTTCTGGGTCAGCAACAGGGTGTTATAAAGAAATTTGTGAGAGCCAGGGACTCTGTAGTACCTGTCTGGCTTGACTGGAGCAGGGGGCAAAGAATCAGGATTTAAACTGGATTCAGAGAACACATCATCCACAATATCTAACACTGGCGGAATAGCAAGGGGCCTGTGCTGAGGCAATAAAAGAAAGTATCTGAGCCTTTTCTTGGATTCTGAGTAATCCTGGCTCTCCCAATGGAAATGCTCCCTCATGGTATGTAAAGTTTCCCCAAAAGAATAATCCTCAGGAGGAGAGGCTGAAGGAATTGATTCTTCGGCATCAGAGTCCTCATAGGGGGGTAGAGTGTATCCCTGGTCTGAAGAGGAATCAGAATATATGGAAACCTGGTCTGAGGAATCATAGTCTGTATCCTGCCTAGGCCTTTTATCAGGAGGGAGATGGGTACCCCTGATCAGAGTAATTAAGTCTTCGGCCATTTTGAGCATCTTCTTTTTAGGCATGGAGGCCCGTCCAGGTGAATGCTGTACTTGCTTCTTTGTCTTTAATGGAGCTTTAGACTTGGCTGTAGTTTTTATGGCAAGTTGTGAAGGTCTAAAAACACCCTCAGAAGCCGATGCCTGCTCAGCGGCTCTGGACCCATCTGAAGGGTTAGTTTCCATAGTCCCAACACCTTGAGTATCCAGAGGCCTAGACATCTCCACGTGGGAGTGGGAGGCGGCCTGTGGTTCTGAGGTAGAGGTTGTCAGGGGCTGCGAAAGCACCTCACTGAGAACCAGCGACTGGCGTAGAAGACGCTTCATCGTCATTTTTGGGCCTCAGATGCCTGTCCTTATCCTTGTCTTTGCGTTTTTTCTGTATTCCGGTCGTTGTTTGTTCCGACGGCATGGTATAATTAAATCTACAGCCAAAGTAATGGTGAGCAAAATCAAACTGACGTTTAATAGTCCGTTTGTTAAATCTAGCACAAAACCGACAACTAGTGACATCGTGGTCTGGGCCTAGGCATGGAATACAGTAAGAATGAAAATCCTTATGAGGTATTTGCTTCCCACAAGAAATACAATTATTAACTTTTACTGACATCGGTCTGAGGCAAGAAAAGGTTTCCCCAACGGGGTACTTAGCTTTATTGAAGACTTTGGTTCTGAAATTCGAACTGAAAATCTCAGGAGTCGGCCAACCGGCACTTGCGAACTGCTTTTGCTTCGGGCACCGTGCAGTAAGAAAGACTGAAGAAAATGGCGTCGGCTGCATCTTATATACCCCTGGTGCACTTACATCAGGGAAAAAGCTACAGCAACCGACGCAGGACCAAGACTTTGGAACTATGGCCGACTGTGAGACCACCTGACAGCTGGATAACCTAAGTGTAATGACTGCAGCAGTGAAACACGATGAACATCCTCCTCTTGTGATGCTAGGTTTTCTAAATAAGACAATGCATCTGTGTGAAACAGCATCTTGGTTAACTATCTAGCTTAGTAGCACAAGGTGCACATCACTTCTGAAGATAGAATGGTGAAGACAGTGCACTCACACTCAGCCGCACACTAATCTAATTAGCCCTCTTAGTTGCCTGTTTAGTTTGCTGACAGACTTTTTATACATCCTTCCCCTTACATATTACTGAGCCCTTCCTCTCACCTAAATCCTACACATGACTTACAAAGGCAGAAATACTGTTCAAAATATCTGGTTGATCAATGCCACAATCAGCGTAAAATCAGTAAGAACATATATCTCAGTAAGTCCTTCCTCTCACTCACACATCCGAGTTTATATCCCTCCACTAGACAACAGATAAGAGTACAGCAGAGTAGAGACAGCAACAGTAATCCTCTTGCACAAAAGAGGCCCATCTGCAAACCCTGGGGACTAGAGACCCTTATGTCTAATCATCCTTAGGCACTTCAGGCAATTCCCCTCAGAAAACTTAATTTGCAGTGACTTGCAAAGCTGTGTATATCAAGGGCATGGAGTCATGTCCACTAACCCTAACCTTAAAATAAACAGCTTAAATCCTTCAACAATCCCAATAGATAAGCAGGACTCTCCTTATATTCAGCAGCTGACCAACTACACACATAACTACAAATACTGGTAAACATCAGACTTTGAACGCCACAGCAAAATTCTCTACATTATTTATTTTAAGAAGAAGAATGAAATTAAGCATGCCACTTGCTAATGTTTCTTTTATGAATTAAGTAACTAATCACAATTCTTATTTTTCTTTATGAATGGAGCTTGCCATAAAAAATTGTGCCCCGTATCTCCTATTGTAATAAACTAATGATGGCAACTAGGGTCACATGACACGACTTACATATTAATCCATGTCACTTTCCCTGCATATCTCTGGTACATATACACAGAATCCATTCACAAATAAACAATATATGCAATGCATCTGGTTCTCACCCTTCTTACCAAGTTTTAACCACAGACCTATTAGTTTAATTATTTCCCATTAGTCATGTATTCCACTTGTTAAAACTAGACATACAATATATGCAGATATGTCACCAGATCAACATAGAACAATATTAACTATTTCTACTGAATATTTTGATAGAAGTGCTCAACATGGTTCGTATCTTGGTTATGTATATGTGTCTGTGAACATGTACGTATATGGGAGGTATATATGGTTAGAAATCATATCAATACAGTGGAATTGGTGCAAATGAAGTTATCTCCATTCTTGCTGTAGGACTGACTTCTAAGATTATAGTTGCACATTATCCTTATCCCTCTATTCTTTTGTCTGAATTCTCTGAAAAGTGGTAGATAAGTTTCCAATAACACTGAATGCAAGAGTATTAAATGATTTTACTATTGCTAGTATTATCAAACATTTGACAGTCTGTCAAGATATCTCTAGTGTATTACATCATACCTTTTTTTCAGCCTGGTTATATCTAACAAACAAATCTCTCTCTCTCCTTCTGGTTGAAGTGGGAGCATTCTGGATAATAATCTTAGTGATGGGAGTACGTAAGTAAAGACAAAATGTGGAAATAAGACTTCATGTCTACAGCAGGAATCTCTGCTCTGTACTGCCAGGCTAAGCTGTTACAACATTACAGACGGAAAAGGTCAAATACTTATCCATTTCATCTCCGTCGTTAGCATTTTCATTATCTCAGTTTTGGCACAGTTTCACCTGAAGCTTATGTTTTGCATTTTCCTACTATTCAGTCACACTGATGTCCCACTCACCAGGCAGAACAAGGAGAAAATTACAGTCAGCTGCCTGTCGGGTGCCGGGATCTGCCGCATAACGCACACACTCAAGTCACTCCACAACAAGTACAACTACGACTCTGTCACTGTCCATGATGGAGTGAATGACTTGAGACGTACCTCCCCGGACTACATGAAAAGAGACATGGAAGAGCTCTCATGTGGCCCAGACAGGTGTGACCTTAGTCCTGAGTAGAATCCTGCCTTCGTCCAGAACGACACCACAGTACAAGGACAAAATGACTGACTTCAACAATTGGCTAAGCTTCTGGTGTCATTCAAAGGGGATCCAGTATCTGTCTGCTTGGGATGACATGATCGACAAACCACGATGCTTTCCCAGAGATGGTCTGCACCTGTCACCCCTAGGATTCAGGTTACTGGCTAAAGCTCTCACCACCCCTATAGTGCCTCTTATAGTCAAGGTTTACAGGACAAAGTCACCACCATAACAGATAAAAGCATGCCAAACATGAAGGTAATTCTATTCAATGCTAGAAGTCTAAACCTCAAAATGCACTCTCTCAAGGCACTCCTAAAAATGGAAAACATCAATATCTGTGCAGTAACTGAGACCTGGTTCAAAGCTCCAGAAAGCACCCCTGCAATACCAGGTTACAACTCTTACCACACTTTTCGGCCACCAAACCAAGACCGAAACACTAAAGGTGGAGGAGTGTCCATATTCACCAAGGATATTCACACCTCCAGGTTAGTTGCCCACACAATGCATTTGAAATTATCCAGGTGCGACTAACACTAGGTAAGACTGCAATCCAAATTGTAGCTTGCTACAGATCCCCCACCACTCCCCAAGATTCTCACTACACCTTTCTAAACATACTGGACAATATTAAGATACAACCAAATACCCTAATACTGGGTGATTTCAACTACCCTGCCATTAACTGGGAAAACTGCTCAGGTACCAACGCCTTTAGCCAACGGTTCTTGGAATTCATAAATTCCAATGCCCTAGATCAACTAATCCATTGTCCCACCAGGGGCACCAATATCCTGGACCTGGTCATTACCAACATGGGAGACAGATGCTCCACACCAGTGATCACCCCCTCATTGGTTAGGTCTGACCATAAGCAAATCACCCTTGACATCCACATCCCACCCCCACCCCCCAGTAAGGAAACCTCCATAAAAAACCTCTCCAAAGCCAACTTCATGCTACTCAAGTCAGAAGTGACAAACTTCATGACACCCATGCAGATGGGAGCTGAAAGTTCGACTGCTGAATCCTACACTAAGGCAATGTACGAGCACATCCACTCGTGCATGAATCATGCCATCCCAAATAGAAACAAAATGGTCTCCTCCAAAAAAAGGAAGCCAATCTGGTGGTCCTCTGCCATAAACAAACTATACAACAGAAGAAAGAAACTGTTGCAGAAAATAGGGAAATCCCAAAATGCAAAAAACTCATTTACCAGCCTCAGTAAGAAGCTGAGATCCCTCATAAAATCCTCCAAAGCTAGTTACGAAAACAAAATTGTCAAAAATTCCAAAGACAACCACAAGGCATTCTATAGTTATGTCAAGAATCTAAATGGCAATGCTCAGATATGCTCTGAGCTACAACAAAATGGCATTAAGTATACTGATCCCAAGGATATTGCCAGTATCATGGCAGATCGATTTAGTGCAAACTTCACCTCCCTCTCACCCCCTAAAGGGCCCATCTCAATACCAAAAGATTGTCAAATTCCGGTAATCATGGCCACACAGGTAGAAACCGCACTCTCCAAGCTAAGAATACAGCATCCATGGGACCAGATGACATCCCGGGCTGTGTACTACATCAACTACAAAATGAACTGGCACCTCACCTAAGTGTTATGTTTAATCATAGCCTCATCTCAGGCTTCGTGCCCACTGAGTGGTGCACAGCTACAGTTATCCCACTCCACAAGGGGGGATCCACCTTGGTTCCCGGGAACTACCGTCCCATCAGTCTGACGAGGCTGATCTGCAAGGATATGGAACGCATTATCATGGAACTTATAAACAAAGAGATTGGCAACCTTCAAACACTGGACCTCACCCAGTTTGGGTTCGTGAAGGGCTGATCATCTCCTGAACCTGACTAGTCTCCAGAGCTGTGGATGAGGGTAAGGCAGTCCACACAGCCTATCTGGACCTCGCCAAGGCCTTCGACACCATCCCCCACTCTGGAATCATAGATAAACTTACTAAGCTGGGCATAAATCGCTACATCACTCAATGGGTTGCCAACTGGCTTACTGACAGAACCCAGACTGTAAAAGTAGCAGACTCCAAATCCAGCTCCAGACAAGTGGAGTACCTCAGGGTTCAGTCCTGGGACGGCTCTTGTTTGGCATCTACTTCTCTGAAGTACAGGCCAGCACGAAGGGACTCTGGCTAACAAAGTTTGCAGATGACTGCAAACTGGGAGCCATTATCAAATCCCCAAATGCTGTGGATATTCTACAAAAGGGCCTTACAGAAACAGATGCTTGGTGCCAGAGCCATAGGCTCAAGCTTAATGCCAAGAAATGTATAGTTATCCCCTTTAGGAAAAACCACATACCCATGAATTACCACACAGGTGGCAGTACACTAAACACCAAAAGTGTGATGAGAGACTTAGGGACAAAGCTGGACAGTGGTCTCACCTTCGACAACCACAATGCCACAACAGTCAGGAAATCCTTCTATGTGGCACACCTCATCACTAAGGGTTTTTCATCCAGAAAAAAGGAGGTCATTGTGCCACTGTACTCATCCCTCATTAGACCCGTTATAGATTACAACGCCCCATTTGGTATGTACCTCACAAGACATCTGCAACAGCTGGAAAGGCCACAGAAATACCTCACTAAAAGAATCACAGGCCTAAAGTAGATGCCCTATACTGACCATCTAAAAAAACTCCAGCGATACTCTGTTGCATATTATCTACTCAGAGGCGATCTCTGCTTAACATACAAGGCCATATCAAACCCTGAGCTGCTGGACATGCTCCACTTAAATAAATCCCAATCCCTCAGAGCCACACACTTCAGGGATCTAAACATTGTCATCATAATGAACAAAACATGCTGGAGGGATAGGTTCCTGACCCAGAGACTCCCCATACTCTGGAACAGACTGCCCATACATGGCAAGCAGAGCACCTCTTTGGCGCTCTTCAAAAGGAACCTTGAAGATTGGATGGGAGATAGAAAATTCACCCTGGAGATCACATCAGTCGCCCTGCAAGACAGGGGTCCAGGGAAGTAAATTTTGTGGAAGAAATATCTAGGGAATTGTTATGGCTTGGCTTGTATAGGCCCTAGGGCAGATAGTCTAGTACCAACCTACGAACCTATGTTCCAATATTTATGTGAGCCAGAACATTAGCAATATCAAGCAATAAAACTTGCTCCAAATTACTGTCAAGAATAGCATCCAAGCACTATCCAAAACAACGTATTTCTCCTGCACATGCGAGAGAGAATGAACAGCCAACATTAGTTTCTTTAGTTTGACATCACCTTTACTTCACACTAGACAGCGTTTTATCTTTTAGAGCTTGCTACATTGCTATCAGTACTATCAATTTCTGAATCTTAGACTACAGACACATTTAATTAAGCTTTACTGTAAGTTCCACGTTTTGCTGTTAATAATTTCATCTAGGTAAAATAGTTATCCCCCATTTCTCTTGGTACTGCCTGTCTTATGACTCTGTACTCCAACTTAATAATGCAAGTTACTGTTATTGTGCCCAGATGTAGATCATTTGTTTCTGTTAAATCCCTCTTACCATCTGTCTGCCTTTATATTCAGAGCTTTGAGGTTAAGGTCATAGTAGTAGTAGTAGTAATCACTTTCTGCCTCTCTCCTCGTTTGAGTAGGAAAAAAAAAAAAGCTGAACCGCGACCACAACCTCAACTATGAATACGGAAACAGTTTTGATATTCAGCCGTTATGGAACAAGTTCTTACAAACCAGGATAAAAAACACTAACATTGTAATACTTGCCATTACTGAAAGTAATTTTCAGTGATTTACCACAAAAGACAAGCAAAAATCTGAAGCAAAGTCAGGGACATCTGACAGAATTAACTGTTTCCAGCCAGTGTTAGCTGTATAGTCACCTATCAGTCTAATTTATTAAAATTACTCAACTTACTGCTATGTTTAGCAAATCAAAGGTCTAAAGAAATCAAGTAAAAAGAGTGTAGAGTTGGACATTGCTGAACATGCTGTACTTAGCCAAGACCTTTAGACAGAATACTACATATATGAATTACAGAAACCCCGATTCCACAGTGCTTTTATTTATTTGATTTATTAAAATGCTGTAGCTAAAATAACAGTTCTCAGAGTGAGGATGTTGCAGATTTGTAAATGACCATGTGTAGGAAAGAAAAGATTGTAAAACTGGCATGCCGTAACTTATGCTCCACATACATGACTGCATTTTTAAATGTCAGATTGCACAAACAAGTACGGTTTCCTTACAACCAAGTGTGATATTGTGGACTGAAAGGATAACAACTGCATGTTTTTCAGAGGGGAAATGGGAGTACAAATGTGACTGGAACAGGATCATTTTGGGTAAGCTGACACAGGAAGGAGATTGGTAATGACACAACACTGTAGGTGTTACTGATAGCAAAAATGTTGTCTTCCCCTACAAACTAAATTGTTCCAAATTTAGAATGCTGGGATTGTTTCTTTTTACACAAGTGACTGGCTCGTAATATGAGTAGATGGATAAGCGTAAAAAGAACTCACACTACAATGATCATGACTGTATATTACAATAATATAGCACTTCCTAAGGCAAGAAAAAACTGAAAAACAATGCAAAATGGTAGTAATGCACTTTTACTGCAGGGTTCTTGCCGATTTCTAACCAGGCAAAACAAATTCTATTTTTCAGACAGGTTGGTTGGGTCAGTACTCAAAAAATATATATAACTAGGTTTAAATGTGTGAAGCACTGCAAGTGCAACAAAAGACATAGTGGAGCAATTTCAAAGTGAGAGACATGTGCATACATAATCAGCTTGCTGTGATTGCAAGAAAATGCAAGGTGCACAGCAAGCCAATTTTCTCAAAAAATTCAAATACGTCTATCTGGCAACTCCATGCTGAAAAATAAGTTGAGAAGGTAACTGACAAAGTCCAGGTACTTTTTCAACTTATTTTTTAACAGTGGAGATAAAACACAAGTATAAATGTATTTGCGCTTGTGGAAGGCACTCGGGTGTAACAGCATACACTTCCTAGCGCCTCAGAGAGCACTCGGGTCTAAGCATAGAGGCACCATGTGACGGCACTCAGAGTTAATGAGTTAAGCACAATTTCTCTTAAGACCACACAGAACACACATTCAGCCCAGGGTTTGGATGTCTCAATCTATCTGTCTCCACAGCTGTAGGGTTAGATCCTCAGCAGAGTGTCCAGGCCAAAGCCTCCAGCACCCACCCTCTCTGTGAAACCAGTGCTTAATGTCACTGCTCCAAGTAGCTGACACAAACACACACTCAGATTTAATTTGCACATACACACACACACCCCTACCTACCCACGAAAGGCTAGCACAGATTTACTGGCTAAGCCTTCTTCTGCCCAGAATATAATGCAGTATCACTGTCACCAGTCAGGTACTATAAGGCTCTTAAAAGGGTATTCAATTATACTGAGTGAAGTTAATATTAATGCAAATGGTAATGTTGAAAAAACAGCAAGGATTTTGGGAGTGGCCACGATTATCACCAACTAAATATATGCAAATAATCTCAAAACTTATATACTTTCTAAAGGGACCAGCCACAATAAGAAGTTTAAATATATTTAATAATAAATAATCAAAGAACATGAAAATACTAAATATATATTTACAGTAAACACCAGAGTTTCAAGTCACAGGAAATATTAAAAACACTGATGGAAAGTTTCACACAGTTATAGAAAAAAAAAGAAGTTATGTCTTACCATAACATTCCATCTGTGTTGTTGATCTTCTTTCATTCATCACCGATGGGTTCGGTTCAGAGCCCTCGGAACGAGTCAGCCTATTACCAAGCTCGTGCCAGACAAAAAACTCTCGAGCTAAGCTTCTACCCAGAATGCCCTTCGCCCTGTTACCTGAGATCAAGTTTGCTTAAGTTAGACAAGTAAAGCAGAGGCCACTTCTGTGCAAACACCCTAAGACACCACTTGGACCCAAAGCATCCCCCAGGAGCCTTTGGCGGGGGAAGGAGGGTGAGATATGATGAATGAAAGAAAATTAACAACACAGATGGAATGCTATGGTAAGACATAACTTCTTTATCTGATGTTGTTAATCTTCTTTCCATTCATCACTGATGGGACAGAATCCCAAGCTACCTTGAGGTCCATGGGAGGCCCTTATGGAAGAACGCTCCTGAGTACCACTGAGCCAAAGGCAGCTCTCCCTCTGGAGACCACATCCAATTTGTAATGGCTGATAAAGGTGTGAGGTTTAACCCAAATGGCTGCTGCACAAATGTCATCCATAGAAACCCTGGAATGGAAAGCTACAGATGTTGCCATTGATCTAGTGGAATGGGCTTTAACCTGAGGCATGGGTTCTTTTATGAGAGAGTAAATGAAACATATGCAGTCCTTTAGCCATTTCGATAATGTGACCTTGGAGACAGAATTTCCCATTCTAGGTCCAAAAAAGGAAATGAAAAGTTGGTCAGACCTATGCATAGATTTGGTCCTGTTTAGGTAGAACCTCAGTTGCCTGTGTACATCTAAAGAATGTAGGCAGAGTTCCCCTTTATTAGAAAAATTCAGGAAGAACACTGGTAGGTCAATGGACTGGTTAATGGAAAAATCAGAAACAATTTTTGGGAGAAAGGATGGACTCATCCTGAGTAATACTCTGTCCTTGTGGAAGAACAGATAGGGTCGTTTGATGCACAATGCCTGCAGTTCCGAAACCAGTCTGGCTGAAGTACTGGCTACTAAGAACAAGGATTACGAGGACAAGAATTTTAGGTCACACTTCGCTGCAGGTTCAAAGGGGAGTTTAGTCAAAGACTAAAGGACTAACGTGAGGTTCCACGGTTCTATAGGTTGTCTGACTGGGGGCCTGATGTGAGAGGTTCCCTTGAGAAAGGCTTTACATATACCCAAGGAAATGAGGGGAGTACCATCTATCCCACTGTGGAAGTTAGAAATTGCTGCCAGATGTACACGTATGGTAGAGGCAGAGGTTCCATCATTAAAAAACTTAACAGGTATTGCAGAACCGCAGTAACCGGAGCCGAATATGGGTCTAGCATGTTATTCTTTGACCAGGTAGAGAACCTTTTCCATTTATCCTGACATAATCTTCTGGTGGATGGTCTATGAGAGACCAGAATAATGTCCTGAACAGGTGAGGTGAGATTAGCTTGCCTGGCAACTAACGGAAGTGGAGAAACCAAGCTGTCAACTTCAGACTGGAGAAATTCTGGTGGCTCAACCCTTGGGGATGAGTAATCAGATCTGGAAGAGGGTCCAGAATCAACGGTGGGTATACTAGGTGAGGCCGAAGTAAGGGGAACCAAACCTGTCGAGGCCAGAAGGGAGCTATGAGGATCACTTTGCATCTCAACCGAAGAGCTTTCTTTAAGAACTGTGGAATCAGTGGGATGGGGGGATAGGCATAAAGGAGTACCATGGGCCAATCGTGAATCAGAACATCTCTCGGGGACTCCCCCTCTGGGGGGGAATAGGGCGAAATAGCTGCTGCACTTGTTGTTTGATGGAGAGACGAAAAGGTTGCAGCAAGGCTGGCCCCAATGACTGAAGATTTCTGCTACCACCTCAGGATTGAGGGACCATTCGGGAGGTAGGAGGATGCATCTGCTCAACTTGTCCACAACTACGTTGGAGCTCCGCGGGATACGTGTTGCTATCAGAACGCTGTTGGAAGCTATCGCCCACTGCCAAATTCTCATGACCTCTCGACATAAGGGGTAGGACTTGGTTTCTACTTGCTTGTTGATATACCAGACTAATGACACATTGTCTGACTGAACTGCAATCATCCCAGATGTAAGAACCATTTGAAATGCCTGCAACGCTAACAGCACCGCTCTCAGTTCTAAAACGTTGATATGCAGGTTGGCCTCTAATGTAGCCCATGTGCCTTGGACTGTCTTTCCCTGGAAATGGCCTCCCCACCCGATCAGGGAAGCATCCATGGTCACAATGGCCTTGGGCTGAGGAGACTGGAATGGATGGCTCCAAAGTTCTGTGTCTGTTCTCATCTACCAAAGAAGGTCCTGCTTGCAGGAGTTGGTTATGTGGATCTGGAAACATAGGGGGTGATGGTTTGCGACCCACTGAGGAAGAAAAAGCTACTGCAGAATTTGCATGTGTAGTTTAGCAAGAGGTACTATCGGGATTGAAGCTGCCATGGATCCTAGGGCCTGAAGAATCTCTCTTGCTGAGACTTTGGTTTGACAGAGTATCACCCTGAGCTGAAGCCTCATTCTCTGAAGTCTGTGAGCTGGGAGAGACACTAGACAGGATCGGGTGTTGAAAACCGCTTCAATGAATTCCATCTGCTGCATAGGAGCAATGTGGGACTTCTCCCAGTGCACTGTTATCCCCCAAATTTTTGCCAGTGTGTGTGCAAATGCAGGGCTGTTGCCAGAAGATGCTTGGTGGGGGCTGTGAGGAGCCAATCATCCAAACATGGAAACACCTGTAATCCTTGTAGTCTCAAGTGAGCTGTGACCAATGTTATGCACTTCGTGAACACTCTAGGGCTGTAGAGAGACCGAATGGCAGGGCATGAAACTTGTAATGACTGGCTCCTAGCCGGAAGCGAAGCAGACTCCTCGAGCGTTTGTCCATTTTGATGTGTTAATACGCATCCCAGAGATCTATCGAGCACATCCAATTGCCTTCCCTTAGAAAAAGGGAGAATGGACTGAACCGTGACTATCCAGAATTTGGTTTGGGTGACAGACTTGTTCAAGTTGCTGAGATCCAGAACGGTCTCCAGTCACCTGTCTTTTTTAGCACTAAAAAGAATCGTGAGTAAAATCCAGATCCGCACTGGTCTGGTGGGACAGGTTGGATGACACTTTTTTGACACAGCTTTCTTATTTCTGAAGCTGCTTCTTCCTCTAACTGGGTGGAACATCAGGAAGCTTTGTTGGAAGTTTTGGGTGAGAAATGAGGGGAATGCTGTAACCTCTGGTAAAAAGAAGTTATGTCTTACAATACCGTTCCATCTGAGTTGTTGATCATCTTCCAGTCATCACTTTTGGGTTTGGTTCCAAGCCCCCGGAGCCATTCGGCCTTATACCAAGCTTGCGTGCACCAAAAACTCTCAAGCTAAGCTGCTACCCACAATGCCCTTTGCTCAGTTACCTCAGATCGAGTTTGCATGCAACATATAGAGAAAGAATAAGCCAGAGGCCATCTCTGTGCAGAAACCCTAATACACCACGAAGATCCAAAAGATCCGCCAGGAACCTTAGGAGGGGGTTGGTGGGAGGGTGTGATGACTGGAAAAAGATCAACAACTCAGACGGAATGTTATGGTAAGACATCTGAAATTGTTAATCTTCTTCCTATTCATCACTGATGGGACAGAGTCCCCAGCTACTTGGAGAACCTGGGTGGCCCTTATGGAAGAACATTCCTGAGAACCATTGAGGAAAGGCCGCCCTTCTCCTGGAGATCAGATCCAATTTGCAATGTTTGATAAAAGTGTGGGGCTTAGCCCAAATGGCAGCTGCACAAATGTCATCAATGGAGGCCCTAGAGTGGAAGGCAACAGATGCTGCAATAGCCCTAGTTGAGTGAGCTTTGATTTTGCCCGGCTTAGATCCCTCCGTAAATGAATATGTGAAGGAAATGCAATCCCTGAGCCATTTAGACAAAGTAACATTTGATACTGCACCTCCCATTCTAGGGCATGCAAAGGAAGCGTAAAGCTGTTCTGATTTGCGGAATGATTTAGTTCTGTCTAGATAAAAGCGTAATTGTCTATGAACATCCAAGGAATGTAGGCAGTATTCTCCCTTGTTCGAGTAATTTGGGAAAAACACAGGGAGCTCAATGGACTGGTTAATGGAAAAGTCAGAAACCAATTTGGGGAGGTAGGATGGGTTAGTTCAAAGTGATACTCTGTCCTTATGAAAGATCAGATAAGGGCTCTTGATACATAACGCTTGTAATTCCGAAATTCTTCTTGCTGAAGTTATAGCCACCAGGAATAAGAATTTCCAAGATAAGAATTTTAGGTCACAGGTGGCAGCTGGCTCAAACGGGGGCAGAGAAAGAGTCTGCAGAACCCAGGACAAATTCCATGCCTCCACCAGCTGTCTAATGGGAGGCCTGCTATAAAAATTACCCTTGAGGAAGGTCTTGTAAAGACGAAAGGAGATGAGTGGCACTCCTTCAGACCCATTAGGGAAGTTGGGAATAGCTGCTAGATGGACTCGGATGTTAGAAGTCGAGGCACCTTTGTTGAACAGCTCAGCCAAGTAATGAAGAATAGTGGACACGGGGGCTGCGAACAGGTCTAGCTCCTGATTATGTGACCAAATAGAAAATATTTTCCATTTAACCTTGTACAGTTTTCTGGTGGATGGTTTATGAGAGGCCAAAATAATATCCCGAACAGGTGAAGAAAGGGTTTCTTGCCTGGCAGCTAATGGAAGTGGAGAAACCAAGCTGTCAGCTTTAGGGTGGACAGATTCGGAGGAGTCAGCCCTTGTGGGTAAGAAATTAGTTCCTGACGAGTGTCTAGGATCCGAGGAGGTCGTAAACGATGAGGTCGGAGGAAGGGAAACCACACATGACAAAATGGAGCAATGAGGATCACTTTGTTTCTCAACCGAATCGCCTTCAGCAGGAAGAGGGGGAGGAATCAAAGTGTAAGCATAAAGGAGATCTGTGGGCCAATCGTGGACTAGATCATCTCTTGGAGACTCCCCAAGAGGGGGAAAGAGGGCAAAGTAGCTGCTGAATTTCAAGGGGAGGCAAAAAGGTCGCAGCATGGCTGGCCCCAGCGACTGAAAATTTCTGTTGCCACACTCAGGTTGAGAGACCACTCATGCGGATGAAGTATGCATCTGCTCAGTCTGTCTGCAATCATGTTGGAGCTCCCCGGGATGTGCGTTGCGATCAGGAAGCAGTTGGAAGCTATCGCCCACTGCCAAATTCTCAGGGCTTTGCGACTAAGGGGGTAAGACTTAGTCCCTCCCTATTTGTTTATGTACCACAACACGGACATGTTGTCCGACTGGACAACAATCATTCCGGATGGAAGAAGTGGATGAAAAGCATGCAACGCCAACAGCACCGCTCTTAACTCCAGGACACTGATATGCAAACTGACCTCTACAATGGACCACGTGCCTTGGACTGACTTTCCCTGGAAGTGCCCCCCCCCCCTCAGGGAAGCATCCGTGGTCACTGTGGCGGTGGGCTGTGGAACCTGGAAGGGACGACACCAAAGATTTTCATCTGTATGCATCCACCTGAGGATCTTATTTGCAAATGTTGGTGATGAAAAACTTTGAGTTCAGGGGGGTGAAGACTGGGTATCCACTGGGCCTGAAGGAGCCACTGTAGTAATCTCATGTGCAGTCTGGCTAAGGGGACTATGGGGTGGCTGCAGCCATAGATCCTAAGGCTTGAAGAATCTCATTTGCAGACACCTTTCTTTGGCAGAGTATCACCTGAACTTGTGCCCTGAGTCTCTGAAGCCTGTGGGCAGGAAGAGAAATTAGGCTTGACTGTGTGTTGAATATTGCCCCTATGAATTCCAGTTGTGATGGATGGAGGTTTGATTTCTTCCAGTGTATGGTGATGCCTAATGACTTCGCTAGGGGCAAGGTATAGTGGAGGGGCCTGACCAGGAGATGCTTGATGTGGGCAGAGAGGAGCCAATCATCTAGATATGGAAACACCTGGAATCCCTGAAGTTTCAGATGAGCTGTTACCACTGCTAGACATTTCGTGAACACTCTGGGGTCTGTCAAGAGACCGAAAGGCAGGGCTCTGAACTGGTAGTGAATGGCTCCCAGCCGGAAGAAAAGGAGGCTCTTGGAGTGCTTGTCCATCCTGATATGGTAATACGCATCCTGGAGATCTAATGAGCACACCCACACACCCTCCTGCAGATAGGGGAGGATGGATTGAATCGTGACCATGCGGAACTTGGTCTGAACTACTGATTTGTTTAGATGACAGAGATCGAGAATGGGCCTCCAGTCCCCTGTTTTCTTTGGCACCAAAAGAATCTTGAGTAGAACCCTGATCCGCACTGATCTGAGGGGACCTTTTGGATGGCTCGTTTTTGAAGTAGCTTTCGTATCTCAGAAGCTGCCTCCTCCCTTTGATTGGGTGGAACATCGGGAAGAGATTTCGGAGGTCTTGGATAGGAGATTAGTGGAATATGGTAGCCTCTGTAATGATTCTCTGCACTCACTGATCGTTCGTAATGGACAACCAGGCATCTTGGTGCAGAGAGAAATGTGCCCCGACTGCTTCCAGAGGAAAGCAACTGGGCAGCGCCTCAGGAACGATGGGTCCACCTGAGAAGGAATCTCTGGAGCCCTGGTTCCGGGAATCCCCTCTGCCCCCAAAAGGGGTGTCCTCCATTACTGGCACCCCTTCTGCCTCTAGAGGAGTCCTAACCACGTGCGTCTCAGAAAGGACCTTGAGACTTCTTGTGCCACATTTTTCCGCTCCTCTGGTTCCTGCAGAATGAACACTGAGGTTTGGAAAAATGTAGGCCAACGGCAGACAAGGTCTTCCCATCTTGCTCGCACCTGGCTAGTGTATCCTTGACCTTCGCACCACACAGAGCCGAGGGCTCGATAGAGGCATTTCGAAAGGAAGACTTGAAGGAGACCCGCGAGGTCACAAATGCGCATCCAGGCGTGATGTCTCATGACTACACCTGCACCCGCAGCTCTAGCTGCTCCTTCGGTCGAGTGTGACAGCAACCTCACAGATGAATTAGATATGGATTCTAGGGTGGCAAGTTAGGAAGCAACCTTATCTCGTACTCCATCTGATACTTGTTCTGGAGAGTTCGGAGATAAGATCTCTCTGGAGCCTCGTAAAATGTGCCATAAAGTTCAGAGACTTAATCGTGAAGGTTGCTGACGCAAAGGCTCACTTCCCTAACCTGTCCACTGCCTGGGACTCTCTGTTGGGTGGGTGAACAGCAGGACTCTCTTCTGCAAGGTCCTTTCTCGTGGTAGCTGCCACCACCATAGCGTCCACTGGCAAGCCCCTGCACCAATGGGGTTGATCCTCTGGAGGGGAGAGAACTTTGTCTGATCTTCAGGGGATGGCCTCAACGGAGTCGGGGTTCTTCCAAGCCCATTGCACAATGAGCTTAACCAGCTCATCGGAGGGGGGGGGTCACCCAAGAAGTAGAGGGCCGAGAGAGAAAGGCCTGCAGGAATACAGATTCCTTTGAGGAAGGGGTTGAGGACTTCCAGTCACCCCAATGTTTTAAGATCTCCATGATGTCCCTGAAGGAGACATCATCAGGGGGCAACCGTGGGGTAGATGAACCTCGGGAACGAGGGATCCAAAGGAGGAGAGTAAGTAGGTGTTGCTGGGGAAACAGACCCAAAGCCAGGAATGGGAAAGGGTCTAGGTGGATTTGCAAGTCCCCTAGCAGTCAGCAGCTGATCAAAAAGTCGCACCACATCCAATTTGGAAAGGCTCCTAGTGGATCTCACCGATGCACCTGAAGGGGAGTCAGGCCGATCCAAAAAGGAGCTGCAGGCTTGTCCGGCAAATGGGTCCACATTGCATGAGTATCGGGTCCGTGGTGTGTCGCCGAACAGCACTGATTCCAATTTTGCAACAGGTATTAACGGTATGGTCAGAGCCATGAAAGGGCTTGGAGCAGAAGTCACTATAGGAGTGGACGATATGAACGGTTCCGATGTAGTTGTCGGAACAGATAACGGGATCGAAACGGGTGAAGTCGGTGCGGATAAAGAAATGGAAATACTGGCCGGTATCAAAGACACAGGCGGTGCTGTAATTGTCAGTGCCGACAAGGCTACCTCGGTAAACTTTATTGGAGCCGATGTAGTAGTCGGCACCGAGGAGGCAGAATGGTGTTCAGACGATGCTGTGCTTATGACCTTTACCTCTGTCACCGGCCAGTGAAGAGGGGTCCGATTGAGGACGTTGCTTATTTGAAGCTGGAGGGGGTGAGACTTCTGTCACAGAAATGGCCTCCGAGAAAGGTGAAGCAAGCAGGACCTTTAAAATAGGTTTGTTACAACGTTCATTCAGCATCCACTGACTGAAATTAGCACAGATATCACAAGGGGGTTTTGCCGACAAATGCGGAACCCCTGAACAGTAAACACATTCCTCATGGAGGTCACTATTCGGCAGTTTACCACTGCAAGAAGAGCAGTGTTTAAATCCCGTAGTTCCCTTCTTTTCAGACATTCCAAAAACACTCTTGCACACAAGGGACAGAGAGAGGAAATGGAGGGAAGAAAAAAAGTAAATAACAACAATAGTAACAAGATACCGTAAAGGCAGAAAGTTACAGATACCAAGAAATTACCAACAATGGTAAGAGAGAAATACCTGTGGGTAGAGCAGTAGCAATATAGAACAAGAACAAGTTATAAGGAAGAAAAAACTTTTTCAAACTATTAAATCTTTAAGAAAAAAAAGCACTTAGCTGGGGAGCTCGGTGAAATGCTGCTATATGGCCATGCAGCAAATGAGCTCTGAGGTAACTGAGCAAAGGACATTGTGGGTAGCATCTTAGCTTGAGAGTTTTTGGTGCATGTAAGCTTGGTATAAGGCCGACTCGGGTCCGAGGGCTCGAAACCGAACCCATCAGTGATGAATAGGAAGAAGATTAACAACTTCAGATTCACACACTGCACCCAAAGATCGATGTTAATGGAGTGCCAGGCAGCTTGGTGCAAAGAGAAACGACCCCAGACTGCTTCTAGAGGTAAGCAATTGGGCTGCTCTTCAGGAGCACTGGTAAGGCTTTTCAGAGGAGGAGTCCCTGGAGCCTTGTTTACGAGGACCCCCCATCTGCCCCTATAGGGGCATCTTCTGGAATTGTTACCCCCTCTGCCCCTGGGGGCATCATCACCACATGCGGCACAGTTTCCCACTCTTCTGATTGCTGGAAAAGGAATGTTGAGGGTTGGAAAACCGTAGGCCTATAGCAGACAGGGTCTTGTCGTCCTGCTCGCACCTGGCTAGCGTGTCCTTTACCTTGGAGCCAAAAAGGGATGATGCTTCGATGGCAGCATTCAAAAAGGAAGACTTGAAGGGACCCACGAGGTCACAAATGCGCATCCAGGCATGACACCATATGACTATGCTTGAATCCGCAGCTCTAGCCGTCCCTTCGGTTGCATGCGATAGCAACCTCATGGACGAGTTGGAGATAGATTCCAGGGTTGCGAGCTGCGAGGCATGTTTCTCCCGTACCTCATCAGACACCTGTCCTGCGAGTGTTCCAGAGAGTTCAGAGATCAAGTCTCTCTAGAGCCTTGTAAACTGTGCCAAGTAGTTCAGGGACCGTATGGCAAAGGTCGATGATGCAAAGACTCACTTCCCAAGTCTGTCCACGGCCATGAACTCCCTGTTGGGCAGGTGAAGTCCAAGTAGCCGCCAATAATGGCGTTTTTTTTTTTGGATGTATGATGTACTGTGTCCAATTCCGCCCAAGAATGTCCGTAGTGCCAGTTCTTTGAAAATAAGGTTAACTTTCCGCCTAGAGGAGCTGCTATTTGTTCCCTGGTAGGCGGATTTAGGATTAGTCACTGTGGGTGGCAGTGGCTGTGTCTGTGCCTCTGTTGTTACCTTGCCACTCTAGTCCCAATTTTTGGCAGGCCAGTTCCTGCTAAACCTGGGTTGGATCTAAATGAAGCCTCCAGTGCATCATAGCCACATTAGGAAATCTGTCTGGTTTGGCAGGGCTGGGGTAAAGAATCTGGCGGAGCAAACATCATTGGAGCAGTTTTCTCGGTTTTTCGCCCGAAGACACTCACTCTTTTGGTTTTGCTTTACCCGTGGTTTGCGGAAAGCGAGTGTCGGTCTTTCTTTATCTGCTTTTTGGGGGGGGTCGGAGGACGGCAGGATCCGGCCTGACGAAAATCAGGTCCCCAACGGTAATTAGCTTTAGAAGTCTCTTGTAGTATTAGTAGAAGTAATCTCTGGATCCGACGACGACCCACTTCTTCGCGAACAGCAGCTTCTGGCACCCAAGAAGAAAGAGGCTGATGCTTTTATACCCGAAGACCAACAGAGATGACGCCGGGTGGAGGCGAGATCATCAAGCCGACCCGGACTTTGAAATGAACTGCCCAGGGCTGCCACATCAGCAAGACTCTCTTCAGCCAGGTCCTTTTTCATGGCTGCCGCTGCCACCACCATACCGTCAACTGGTAGTAAATCCTCTGGACCAATGTGGGTTCTCCTCGGGAGGGGAAAAATTGTGTCAGGTCTCCAAGGGATCACCTCAATGGAGTCAGGGTTCTTCCATGCGTGCTGCACTACGAGCTGGATAAGCTGGTCGGTAGGTGGGGTCACCCAAGAGGAAGATGGCCGGGCACGGAAAGCCTGTAGAAACACAGACTCCTCAGACAAAGGGTTGGAGGGCTTCCAGTCACCTCTTTGCTTCAGCATTTCAAGGATGTCTCTGAAGGAGACATCATCAGGAGGTGACCATGGGGACCCTTCACCATCATCGTAATCCGTGTCTTCTGTCAGACACCCATTGGGTGAGTCTACATGCTTTCTCTTGCATGATTCTCTTTCGAGGGGGGCCCCTTAGTGGGGGCCTCTGAAGAGGACTTGGAAGAGCGGGTACCCCGAACAGGGGTTTCCCTGTGGCTTCCCTGCCCGGTGTCCCAGGGAGGTGGCCCTTGGCAACTGTAGCTCAGGGGGCAAAAACTGGGGTTCCAACGTTGACAGAATGCTTCCAGAAGCAAGAGCCCTCTCCATAGCATGGAAAGCAGGTTCGCCCAAAAAGGGATAGGAGCCCAGAACCGAGAAAGACCTCGGGACCAGGGTCACATCTCGCTCTGATGAACCCGCTCCCACGGATGGAGCCTCAAGCAGGATTGGTGCAGATGAAACTACCAGCACCGAGGACGGAACCGAAGACGCACACGGAACTGTGCCCCAAACAGAGGAGCCAGTCGCCTAATCCCCAGACTGAGGAAGTACCGGTTCCACAGGAACCGAGGACCAAAGGGACAGACCCGGAGCCTGAGTGAGGTCCACTATAGGCCCTGAAGTGGTGGGTTCCGAGAAGGACATCCGAGCAGAAGGCTTCGGAACTGGAATGGTCGAAGGAGGAGAGTAAGATGGAGTCTGTGGAAAAACCAACCCAAGTCCTGCAGGTGGATGGGTCTTGGAAGGTGTAGGTAACCAACCCAAGTCCTGCAGGTGGATGGGTCTTGGAAGGTGTGGATATCTCCCTGGCTGCCAACAGCTGGTCCACAAGATGCACCACATTGAGTTCTGACAGGCTCCTGGTGGATCTAGTGGATACTCCGGATGGGGAGTCTGCTCGATCAATGAATGGGCTATACGCTTGGCCCAGGAATGGATCTATGGATGGAGAGCATTGCGTCCGTGGTATAAGATCTGCCAGCATGGGTGTCTCAAGTTTAGAGACCGGAATTAATGGAGTCAAATCCAGTTTTGTCGAAGTAGAGCTCGGTGGCTGAAGCGAGAGATTCCAATATCATAGCAGAGACAGATATCAAAGGCATGCACTGTGGCGGCCACAAGTTCCAGAATTGTAATAGGTGTGTTGAGGTCTATAGTCGGTGCTAGAGTCAGTATCGGAGCCGAAGCTAGAGCTGATGACATAAATGTCGAAGTACTCGGAGTGGATGAAGACGGTGCCGACAAGGCAGAGTTATGCTCAGAGGATAACTTTTGAACTTTAGGTTTCACAGGCTTACCCTGATCACCCGAGCGTGAAGAGGGAACCGAATGGGACCTCTTTTTATCTTTCATAGGAGGGGATGAGACCTCCATCGCAGAAATGGCCTCTGAGAAGGGAGGCTTGAGTAACCCTTTCAGAATTAATTTATTCTTGTGCTCATTCAGAGTGCGTTGACTGAAACTTCAACAAATGTCACAGGGAGGTTGCACCAAAAGATGGGGCACCCCCAAACAATATATACAATCATTGTGAGAGTCACTATTTGGTAGCTTGCCATTACACAAAGTAAAGTGCTTGAAACCCGATGCAGCCTTATCAGACATCTTGAAAAAAAGGAACACAACAGTCCAACACTTCAGAGAAAACAACCAAGTCTAATTTACTAAGTGAGAGAGACTTCAAACACACACAGTAATATATATATATATATATATATATATATATATATATATATATATATATATATATATATCCACAAAACCTAATATTGAACCCACTAGCAAGACTAGAGAGGAAGAAAGGAATACCAGCTATGGTATTCAAGAAGTACCACAAGGGTAAGGGGAGAGGGCTGTACCAACAATGTTACTTGAAAATTTACCAATGGGTAAAGGAAAGAAAGAGATCAAGATCTAACTGCAATTTAACACAAAAAGAACTATCGTTCACAAACAGAAGAAATTCAAATGAGTTTTCCACACAAAATATCAAACGTTTTCACTTAGCCGAGAGCTCAGCTGAAATGGCTTTACGGCTATGCGGCAAATGAGATCTGAGGTAACAGGGAGAAGGGCATTCTGGGTAGAAGCTTAGCTCGAGAGTTTATTGGCTGGCATGAGCTTGGTAATAGGCCGACTCGGTTCTGCGGGCTTGGAACCGAACCCATCGGTGATGAATGGAAAGAAGATTAACATCAGATCAGCCTTTAGCTAGTTTCACTGCCTATTCCTAATTGACTAAAAGAATTGTTCCTTCTTACTGAATAGAGCAAGGCAAGATAATGTGGGTGAGTGGTCCATGTTGTCAGATCCAAGGCAGACAACAGAATGCTGCTGACACTTCAGTCTCCTCTAATAAAACAGTATTTCTGTACACAATGACATCACACACACCTGGTCATCTGACTCTGTTACCAGCACTATCCCCATTCACTAGAATCTACCAGGGTTTATCACCTATGTGCTACAATACACATAGAGCATTGCTCAGATGTGGTGTGGCTGCTGGAAGTCATAAAATTATAAAACCACTCAACTCTTCCTACAGGAGCTACAACCTATTCTGTGGCACAGACATTGCATCTCTGGCTCCATTCAAAACTGTGGAAAAGCATCGTTATGGCTTAACCCATAATGTAATTTAATTTCAAAAGTATTTTTTCAAAGTCAGGGGAATTTAACCTCTTCTCTCTCACTATATGCTGTTACAATGTATACATCTGAATAGCTACAATAATGCATGTGCATTTCTTTTCCTTCCAGCAGGGCAAACTGTTGATGCTTTTTAACACAAGAAAACCTCACAAATACATTTTCAGCACAAGCATCTGTACAAATCAATTTGATATACAAATGACATATAATTATTTACAAAATTCCAGCTAGCTGTGCTAGCATATGTTATAAATCCACTACACCATTTCTCCTGGCATGTCTGGCAGGAATGCCTATCATCACACTTGAAGCATCAGTCTTTTGGAAGGCCGGATTGGATCCATTGTCAGATCCTATGACCCAATTGTGAGGAAGAATGAAATGCACATCATCAGATTGAAGGATTTTCTGCTACAGGGTCTGCAGCGATATTGTTCCTTGTGTTTGCAAATCAAAGAGAAGGTTTATAATACAACAATGTATATACTCTTAAAATAAATGCACCAGGACACATACTAGTTATGAACTATTTATTCCATCTCCCTATAACTAGGTGCAACTACATGATCACAATAAACAAAAAGTAAATAAAAACACACTGTACAGGAAATCTCTGATCAAAATGCTGGTTTGTGCATTAAAATCATCTTCCAACAAAAATCTTACAGCTAGTCTCCTTTACTTCATTTTAACACTAATCTGGAAAATGGCTACTGTGCAGATGTTCTGTCCTTTTTACCATCTCCCATGTACTCTGTAGTACCATAAAAGATCTTTAAAGCTGATAACGAGTTAGAAAAAATATCAGAAACATACCTGTTCTTGTCAAGGAGCTGCTTTTAACAACAGAAACATTTCTTTGAGGTGTTCCTTCAAGAAGGTTATGGAGACTGGGTATGCTGCCAGTAAAGTAGCTTAGAAGGCTTTCTTTCCGGGGGCTGTCCTTCAGTGGTACACCAACACGACTAACATGAGCTGGGGAGTCTGCGGCTGTATCTCCACTTGTGTAGCTAAGTGACTGATATGGATGTATACCCTGTGAAAGAAAACAAAACTACTGATCATGTTTACAGAAACAGAGTTCACCTTCTATTAAAATAAATTCTATTTACAAAAATACTCAAAATATCTAACTGCATAAATAACACTTGTATTCTTCAGTTAGTACTAAACAGAAAAACATCTCATCAATAGAAATTTTAATGGAGGAACCAGAAAAAAATAGTACATTTTATTTAACATAAGAATGGATCTAAAATTCCAGATCTCTTGTTAAAAAAAAAAAAAAAATCTCTAGGTTTAGTTAAGTGGAGTAATTTCTAAATTAAGTACTACATTCAGTAAAGATGAAAGTTAATAAACGATAAAAAATGGAAAAAGTGCCTAAATACAAACGAATTACCAAGAAATAAGGCACTGGAGGGTTCACCACATAGCAAAACCAACTTTAACAAGCACAACAACAAAAATAAAGGCTTAACTGGATCACCACGTTTTCGTCAGTAACTTGATCAGATCAGCATACCAACTTGAGGCAATCCTTTATATACAGCCCTTAATGAATCAATTAAAAAGAAGTTATGTTCTTACCATAACATTCCATGTTTGTTGTCCTTTATCTCGCTTCCTTCTTTCTGGTTGGGGTTAGAAGCCGATCTCAGCTCTGACTCAGCCACTTCTAAAGCTTGAAAAGTCCTTACTGGCTCGAGGCTAACCCCATATCCCAGCATGCATAGCGGCAGCTACCAAGATCTTGTTTGTGAGAACTAACCACTAGATAGGAAAAATATGAATTACCTAATAAAAGAGGTAACTAACCAATAAAGCCATGGTGACAAGGAGTATACCAAAGGCTGAAAAGCAAAGGAAACTCAGCCGGATCAGCCAAAAAAAAAAAGGAAAATTCCTCTCCATCATCCAGGATGGGGGAGGGAGGGAAGCAAGGAAGAAAGACGAGATAAAGGACAACAAACATGGAACATTATGGTAAGAACACAACTTCTTTATGTTACGTTGTCCATCTCACCATCCTTCTTTCTGGTTGGGACAGCGTCCCCAGCACCTAAATCCTGGGATGCTCACTGGAAAAGAGACTTCAGAACCATGGAACCAAAGGATGCCCTGTTCCTAGAGGCCATGTCCACTTTGTAATGAAGGTATGGGGAGTAGCCCATGTTGCTGCCGCACAAACAGTATCTAAAGGAAGCTTAGCTTGAAAGGCTATGGAGGTAGCCAAGGACCTAGTGGAATGTTCCCTCACTTTTCCTGGGACTGACACATTCCGAGACTCATAAGCATAAGTAATAGCATTGGACAGCCATTTTGAAAGAGTCACTTTGGAAACTGGTGAGTCTTGCTTGCTCTGAGAGAAGGATAAAAACAGCTGATCTCATTTTCTGATGTCCTTGGTCCTTTGAAGATAAAATCGTAACTGCCTGTGGACATCTAATTGATGTAATTTGTACTCTGCCTTGTTGCCATAATTTGGAAAGAAAACAGGAAGTTCAATTGATTGATTCAAATTATACTCTGAGCAGACTTTTGGTAAAAAGGAAGGATTAGTTCGAAGAGATGCTTTATCCTTGTGAAAGATCATATAAGGTGGGCGGATGGAAAGCACCTGTAACTCCGAAACTTGCCTAGCTGATGTAACAGCAATCAGGAAGAGGGTCTTCCATGATAAAAACTTTAGAGGGCAAGAAGTGGCTGGTTCAAAGGGAGGAAGGATCAGAGCAGCTAGTACTAAGTTTAAATCTCAAGGCTGGAGGGGTTCTCGGATAGGAGGCCTTAACAGTGTAGCACCTTTCAAAAAGACCTTACATAACTTATGGGACATGGCATTAGAACCTAGAAGGTCCACATGAAAATTATAGCAGTCAGATGAACATGAATCGTAGCAGCCACTGCTCCTTTCTCAAAGGTTTCTGCCAGGAAGTCCAAGATTTTTGTAATTGGAGCTGTAAAGGGATCAATGTCTTTTTGCTCGGCCCAGGAGGAGAACCTCTTCCATTTACTATTGTAAAGTTTCCTAGTAGTTGGTTTATGGGAAGAGACTAAAATATGTTGAACCATAGGTGAGATATCAGGGAGCCTGGCTAGGATAGGAAGTGGAGAAAAGTACAGTTTTGTACCTACCATAGAGGATAACCCAAATTAGGTTTAAGAGGAGGGAAGGAGGAGAGGGACCTTTGTACTGCAGCTGCATAGCACTCAAACACATCTGGTTATTATGGTACAAAACTGTACTGTGTTCATCGCATCATACAGCTGCAGTATGCAGTGTAAATACAAGTATAAGTAGAATCCCAAGCTGTCAGCTTGAGAGTTTGAATAGAAGGATGAAGAGCGCCCAAATGATGGGTTGGTTCAAGGTCCTGATGGAAAATTAGAAAGGGCTCAAAAGCCAAGGCTTGCAGTTCAAACCCTCTGAGCTGAGGTAATGGCCAGAAGGAAGGCTGGGACAAATACCAAATCTGTTGAGGCAGCTGGTTCAAAGGGACAATGCCTCTGAGGAAAGTACAGTTGTGTACACCTACCATATTTTGATCAGTTTGCGACTCATATAACTGTACAGTGATGTTTAAGAGCATTTAAAACATTTAAAACCTTTTACAAAACTGATGTAAAAGAAACCAGTCATGAATCTATACTTCAAAGCCTGCTGTGTTAAAATCTTAATAAAACACTGCCATCTACTGGACAAATGTTTTCAGACAGAACATAAAAAATTCAAAGTTTTGCAGCTCTTAGTTTTTACCACTGGCTTCAATGACACCATGTCATTTAAACCAGGGTGCTTATTTGCTTCTAACACTAACTGCCAGTATAATTCTCTGTATTCTAAACATGTCTCCCAGGGTCCACCCCTAGGATCAATTGGCAGTATTTCAATCACAAAAAATTGGAACTCTGTTCATATACAGTCTAATCTGTGTTTATGAAGGCCCAGCCTGTGATTAGCCTACATAAATGCCTCTTAGCCTCCTTTTTGCTGTGGCAGGTAGATGGCTGCAAGAATGGCAAACAGTGTACATGACAATGCACGTCTAGTATTATGTTAAGCACAAAAATTTCATATCTAAAATTATCATCTTCATCCTTAATGACTGGTTGGACAAAGCCTCTTGTTTATCCTGCTGGGTGGAACCTCATGTTAACACGTTCTTTATGCTTGCCACCCTGAGGAAGACTGAAATCTTGACAGCACAGCCAGTTTTGAATGTTTTGCTAAAGTATTCATAAACGTTCATGTAACAGTTGCACAAACATCTTCCAAAGATGCATTTCTGAAAAAGATCTGAGGGGAGGCTGTTGTCCTAAATTAATGAGTGTCTGATATGAATGACAAGGGCGTCCTATGCTTCCAACAGTAAAATTTACTGCAGCTGGATAGCCACCTTAACAAAGTAATGATTAATATTGCTGACCCCAATGTCTCACTGGACAATAAGAATAGCTGGAAGTTTTTTCTAATCAACTTATGTCTACAGAATAAAAGCTGCCTGTGTACAGTTACACAGTACATTAAGTACTCTTCACTATTAGAGTATTCAGGGGGAAAACAGATGTGTACATCAATTTTGGTTGATCTTGAAAGCTATCTTACTCATAAAAGATGACTTTTGCAAAAAAATGCATTATCGTTGTAAAATATCATAAAGGTGGACTGACGCACACTGCCTGTAATTCTGAAAGCCTTCTCCAGATGATCACCACCAAAGTGTTTCAAGGACAACCATTTCAACTCTGCCCCTGTGGTTGACTCATAGGAAAGAACGATTAAATTACTAAGTGAAAATCTGGACAGCCCTGTTCACCTATGTAGGATCCTTTGTTATTAATGGGAATGAAGTATCCATGAGGTTAAATGAATGGATGAATGTCATGCAGATCTGAATTCTGAAGGACTTCAAATGCAAGAGTTTCTCCACAAGATGAGGTAAAAACACAGGGAAACAAATTTGCAGAATCAGGGGGGGGGGTAAGAGAATGACCTCGACTCATTACTGCCTTACTTTCTGAACGACTCTTGCAATATGGAGAAACACAGGAAATGTGTCAATGATACCAATTCTGGATGAATACAATCCTAGGATATTTTTCTTGAGTGGGGATAACATGCATTTGGCAGCAGTCGGGTATGCAAACAAATAGGATTTCTCTTAGAACTGAAAAATCTTCTGTGATACCAACAGACAATGATCATTACCGAGACATCAGAAAGCAGTGACTAAGCATGTCTGCCAAGCAGTGCACATATCCAGGGATGTGATTTGCTATTGTAAAGTGACTCAAGGACATATCATATTCCCATACCCTTATCTTCTCTCAGCATAGACGACAGAAGTGGATTCCCCGTTGCTTGCTGATTTACCAGATCTTAGCTGCATTACCTATCTCTATTGCACCTTGACGGTGCAGCAAGTTGGCCTCTTTCTGTGACCATAGACTGAAGAAATGATCCAAGAGCCGCATTATCTGATATCACCGAAGTACTCCTAAGGAGAACTAAACAAAGGTTATGCATATGGATGCTGTCATGAGCACCAATGTTCTGAGGCAGTCCATTGTGTTTAAATGATATGTTCTATTGTTTTCTGAAGAGACAGGATCTTGTCCACACAAGTATCAGCTTTGCATAATAAGGTGTTCACAATGAACAAATATGAGGCTGTGACTGGGTTTCATCTTGTCCACCAAGACTCCCAGGAAATGAAGAATTCCCTCACTGACAGAAGTACAGTCCTAACTGAAGTGGCAATGAGTCATTCCTTCAGCCTCTGCTTCACTGTGACTGTGGACAAAGGAAATGCATTTCGTTAAAACTCTGGTGTCTGAGTTAAGACAAATGGGAAGCATCCTGAACTAGTAGTGACTAGTAGATTCCGTTGCATTTTTTTTTATAATGAAAACATGCCTCTTGGAGGTCTAAACAGCACATTCAGTCTCCGAATGACAGACAAGAAGGGACTGATTGCATGAAGACCATGGAAAAGGATTATTCTGTGAGGGACTGGATTAGGTCGCTGGGGTCTAGAATGGACCTGAAGTCTGGTTTTGTTGAGTTAAAAAATGATCCTGAAGTAGAAGCTGCATCTTTTTTACTATGGATGAATCCCTTGAATGGCTCATTTCCAGTAAGATGGATAACACCTACTTTTTCTGCCACAGTCCCCTAATAAGGTGAGACATATGGAAAGAGAGGAATGTTGTGTCAAGGAGGGGCAATAAATGGTATGTTGTACCTTCTAGATATTACTGTCCTTACACTCTGTCTCACATGATCACCTATGCAGCAAGGCAGACAGACAAATCACTCCAAATCACCTGCAAAATGGAATAGCTAGACAAGCCCTCAGGGTACAGGGTACTGCTCCTTAAAGAATGGAAAACATACCGCTACTGCTGTAGCCGCTGCGCTGGTGAAAGATCTGGAAGTGGCTATGGCTCCAGTGGTTTCTTTCAAATCCTCCGTTTTGTTGCTGTGGTCCACAGCTGATATGGACTCTGATCCACCCTAAGGAATGGACACTACTGAGGTTGACAATGCACATCAACAGTGAAGTAGGTCTAACAGATGGGAATAACAACTTTCTATCATAATGACAACACTTTCCATATTACCTTTGAATGTGAATGGTCTCACAGGTATACACAAAAAAGAAATAGTGAACTATATTAAAAATAGAGTGCAAATAGCTATGCTACAGAAGACACATCAGGAAAGAAATTATCATGTAAATTTGATAAAGTATTTCAGGATGATAATTCAGCAGAATATCTGGGACAAAGGAAAACATGAGTACTTTACTTGCTAAAGGAATTCTGATAGTGACAGAAGAGGGGAAAAATGATAATGGTAGATTTGCAGTAGTAAGGGGCTACTGGCAAGGGAGGAGGATTATGCTGGCATATATTTATATTCCACCTAAAACTGCTAGAATGGAGCTTAAGAAAATTCTGGGAGAAATACTCCACTTTCAGAAGGAATTACTTACAGGTGGGGAACGGAATTTAATTTGCAGCAGTGAAGATGTACTTGGGGGCCTAGAAAGGAAAATAAAAACAGGGTAGAGTTTGAAGAAATTCTGCATTTGGTACCTCCTTCACTGCCACAGGATGGACATGTCAAGGAGGGAAAGAGCTGAGAAATTCCACGTTCTCCAGGGGCATCCTGCAAATGCCCATCTGCCCCACCCATTTCCTGACTAAGAGGGATATGGGTGGGCACAGTTACCTGCAAACTTGTAAGTGTACATGTCACCATGTTCTGTGCAAGCTGCAAGGGGGTGAATGTATCAAATGCATCACTGCTGGGAGCCATGACTAGCAATGACACCTGGCTTCAGACCTATGAATTATGCAACCTGAAGCCCTGTTGCCAAGGGTCATCACCAAAACTGAAGGTGACTCCATCATAATCACCAGACCCATACTAGACTAATTCTGACCTCAAGAGTGCTGACCCAAGCAAGATTCTGAAGTTTGATTCTGGTGATGCTCAGACAGCAGTTTCCCAAGCCCCACATGTGGCTACCTTCCCAACGGCAAAAGAATCATTACATTCAACACTAACTGTCATCAATGATCCCAACCTTGAGGATAGCATGCCAACTGATTTGCTGATACCAGCCTCAGAGAGAGAATGCAAATTGCTAGTAGCCCTGTGAGGAGAGTGGTACCACAGGCAAACTATGTAAGGCAGAAGAGCCCCTACCCACCTAACATCTGTGGGGGTTAAGCCTGAGACAGATTTAGTGAGCAACCACTTTGATAACTTATATCACCATCATCTTGCTGTAGTCAATTTGCAGGGTACTGTAAAGGGATCTGACTGAACTGAAGGAAGGAAGCCCTGCGTCTCTGTCCTCAACATCTATGTCCAACAAGGATGAAACATTCACCATTCTTCTCTACTTCAAAGTAGAATGTTTAGAAAAGCTACAACAGTACTTGAGGACAATGCTGAGAGTGGGAGACTCCACATGGTGTTTAAACTCTTCATCAGCACTATCCCTCACAGGGTTAGGTAAAACATCAATTCCTCTGCTGGTTGTTGCGTGGATCCCCCCGTGACTTTCTGTTATATATCCTAATTTTATCCCTGTGTCTGCCCAATCCAATTCATCTCTATGGGTTGACAGCATCCATCTTTTTTTTTTAATTGTTATTAAAACATCACATTCTGACTTGCAGCACAAGTTCACATATGTTAACTGAAAATAAAAACTGTAATAAACAGGTTCCATTACAATGCTGCAGGTCACGTATAAGTTTTCTTTTTACCAATTTTAATTCAGTCCAACATTACATAAATTACAAAATTCCTGCTTTTCTTTAAATTTCATTCCTCCACCTCCGGAGCATTATAGGTTTACAGTCAGGGCTTCTTTTCCTAGTAATTTCTTTTTTGGCAGCCAAAACGGAGTCACACCACTATCTTTGGAGAGTTCCTCTGAACTTTCATAAAGACCCTGTGAATCAGTGGAAGGATGGAAGAGCGTACAGGAACATTCCAGTCCATGGGAATAAAAAGGCACTGGTCTTCCATAACTGTTTGTAAGGAATCCTGGAGCAGAATTTATTTAACTAACTGTTTTGAAAGGAGGCAAATATCCACTTGAGATACTCCTCACAGTTGGATCAAATCTTGGAAGACCCTGGGTGTAGGTTTCATTCTTGTGAGTCTGTCTTGTTCCTCCTGAGCTTGTCTGCTACAATGTTTTGCTATTTAGGAATGTATGAAGCCTGAAGAGTCAAACTGAGCTGAACTGCTACCTCCCGAGCAATCACAGCAATTCTGCAAAGGGAAGAAGATCTGGCATTTCCATATTTTTTTATATAACAGATCAGTGATAAAATGTAGAGGTTGTGGGAACCACAGATGACTTAAGGTCTTTAAAGTATTGATCACTGCCAACATCTCTTGGACACTTATGAGCTTTTGTCTGTCCTTTGAGTTCCAAACAACTTCCACTTTTTACCACTTTGAAACTGATCCCCAAGCAAAGTCTGACATTCCTGCTGTGGCAGACTCAGAGAGGAGATAAATGGAGAAGGCTAGACCTAGGCTGAAGGCTAACTGATCCACCCACCAATGTAACTCCATCTTGATAAATCCAAGAAGTGGAATCTGAAAAGATAATAGGTGTTGATGTTGACTCCAGGCTGATCTGGGGTATCAGTGAATTATCCTCATGTGAAGTCTGACAAAGAGAATCATGACAATCACATAAGCCATGAAACTCTTCCCTGTGAAAAGCCTGAGACTGGTTGGAGACGTTCAGAAAGATTTTCTTACTGCAGTTGTACCTTTTTCCAGTGAAGTCAAGCTCTTCCTTTAGACAAGTCTGCAAGACATCCAGCAGAGTAAGAAAGGATAACAGATGATTTCTACATGTCCAGCTGAAGCCTCAGATTGGACAGGAGTTTCATGACCCATGTCAAAGAATCCTGACAGCTAGAAGAAGTGTCTACAAATATAAGGCAAGCATCCAAAAATGGAAAAAATGTGAATGCCTTGAAACCTGCAGTAAGCAATTACTGGAGTTAGGCACTTTGTAAATTACCTTGGTGCACTGGATAGACCTAATTGATAATGAGAGAGACATAGAAAATCTTAAAAAAAATGTCTGAATTCTTTGCAAAATGGAATGTGGTGACAGGCATCTTTTAAATCTAAAATTAACATGAAGCTACAAACATGTAGGAGAGGGTAACAGGTTTTGAATGGATAACATTTTGAATTTTGGAATCTTGACAAACCGACTGAGAAAGTAAAGGTCCAGGACTGGTTTCCAAATTCCCTCTTTCTTCAGCATCAGAAAAGTCCTAGAATACAAGCCTTTTCCCATATGAGCTGAGGGCAGAAATTCTATCACCCCCCCCCCCCCCAGCCAACACCTACTCTAAAATAGGAGGAAAATGGGAAATCTGGTTTCCAAGATAAGGAGGAATCCCTTAAAACAGGAGAGAGGACTTTCATTCCCATCCGTACCCCTGTTAGGTACATCTTAGAACCCATGCTAGATGCATATTCCCAAGGAGGAGTCTATAAGAAACTGAGTATAAACAGAGAGAGGGTTGCCATTCCCTGAGCTGGAAAAAGGTCCATTCTCTGATATGGTGCTCCTCAGTTTTGACTTGAGGAGCAAGGTCATTTCTCCCCTGATCTGCCCCCCTTAACCAAATTTCTCAACTGTCTAGAATTTTGTAGAATGCCCAGATTTTTGCTTCTTATTTTTGGTCTGTTCCTTGCAAAATCTGTGGTTTTCTGACAATTCATTGAGGACTGCATCACTAAATAATGACAGACATCTGAGTTTTGTACTTCATATCACTCAGAAAGTGCATGATAATACAAACCTGTTACTTCCAGCAATTTGGCCCATTACCCCCACCCCCACATTATTTTTGTCTTTGCCCAGAATTCTCAAGGTTAAAAAAGGGCTTGCATACTTGAGGACAGAAAAAAAACGTTTTTGGTGAAAAATGCAGGAAAAGACTTGCTACATGTTGTTCCACATACAAAGTGCTAAAGCACTTCAGCCCTCACCACAAATGTACTACCAGCATTCATTTCTGGACTACTGACTGATCGGCATCCTCCTATTATGCCTCCTAATACTTTGATTCCAGAGCAGCTGCCCCTTTTGTCCCACTTTAGCAACACCTCTGGCACCACCTAATTAAGGACAGATCATTGGCACTAGGGTAAAGTGTTTGCTGTGCCACTTGTGAAGCAGGCTAAAAAAATGTCTCAGATGACAAAGGACTCCGCTATGTAAGGGGTCAGTGACAGAATGCATACTTAACTTCCTTGCTGGGGGAGACAGGGTTATCTGCTGCAGTAATAGTACTTCTAGTGATGGACAAGAGAGACCATGTAGGAAAAGATGAATTACAAAGTACTCTGCCACACTTAAGGTCATTGTATGCTAAGAGAAGTAAGAAAGAAAAAATGTAAAAACTACCAGTCCTGAAAATTGACAGTGGCCATTCCATACAGTCACTGCCTGCCAGCTCTACCTTCTTTATATAATGAACAGATCACAATGGAAGGGGTCATTAATAGGAATGGAAGCTTGAGGGACAAAAGACAACTGCAGATTGGAATAAAACAGTGTTTATTACCACTTACCCTTATTTTCAGTGCTGAGTCACTGTGCGTATGTGACTTGGATAACTTCCTCATAAATTCAGAGCCACTTACAGCACCAGAGGTTACACCAGCAGCTGGAGGTCGGCTACTTGTGCCTATACCTTCTAACAGCATGGTATGTTCACTTACTGTAGCTGTCAATAAAAAAATAAAACAAATACATAAGTGAAAGTATATGATATACATGAATGTGTGCGATTTTGTCATTTAGCTCTGTTTTATTAGCAGTATTCAAGTCAAAATTTCAGCAATGAAATAGCAAGACACAAATTTTCAACATAATGCAAATAATAAATCTTGTCAATCTTATAACACTGCAGCCCAATAATTTAATTTCTAGTGAAGTCAATTGTTCTCATTTTGCCAGTCCTTTGATGTTAGCATTGTAACCATTGTCATCCTTGTAGAGAGTCCTCATGCATTATCACAGAGTGCACTCTTAGCAGCATGCCTATTTATCAGGTGTCACAACTGATGAGTCAAGTGTTTCATTTTTTGCAACTCGAAATGCTTAACAGTAAGAGACAAGAACAAATAAAACACATGCACATAAGAATGCAAGCACGAATAAACAAGTAGCTATGGAACCACCGCAATGAAGAGTTGGTGAATCCTAAGGATGAAAATTTATATTAAAGATCATAGTGGCAGATGGTATCAAAAGCTTTGGCTAAGTCTAGGAATAAGGTGGACACTAGGTGTCTCGCATTTCTATGGCTGTTGACGGTATTAACAAAATTCAACAAAGCAGTAATTGTGCAACTACCGTGCATCACATATGGCTAAAAAATCATCAAAAACTAGGTACATTACACAGAGTAAAATCCTACCTCACTGACATAGCCAATAGACGTATAGTCTCTGCTTTCTTACTGCCATCTATCCTCTATGTTACTTCAGTCTTCACTAACCTTCAAAAATCTAACTGTCCAAACTTGAGCAAAGTTGTAACAAAATAGACAAATTTGCAGTAGACTATAACAATCCAACACACCACTTCCTATCCCTCAAACATTAGTACAGTTATGCAACTAAAATGAAAGTTATGTATTTACCATAACAATAGATCCATGTTATCTGATCTTCATTCAGGTCTGCTATGGGTTGTCTGATCCGATCAGATTTGACCTCAGCAACAACTCTGAAACTTCTCAGTTCTAGGGCTCTGACTCCTTCCCTACCCATAATTCGAGCTACTACATCTTAGTATTTCAGACTGAGTTTGCCCCAATAAGATGTGTGTGTGTGTGTGTGTGTGTGTGTGTGTGTATACGTACATACATATATACATAGATATATATATATATATATATATATATATATATATATGGTTTCACTTCATATCGTCGAAAACTCATTTCATCGAATTTCAAAACAGCGAGACCAAATCACTGAAAACTCAAATCGTTGAAAACTCAAAACATCGAACTCAAATCATTGAAAACTACAAAGCATGAAAAAATAACATCCCAGACAGTGTTTACTACGTTTATGCAGGGGGGGCAAGTCTCCCTGCACTCCCCAAGTGGGGAGCCCCCCCCCCTGAAAATTATATATACCATCTCCAAAGTCACACTACAGTAGGGTTAGGAAATTACCTTTTTCCCCCACTGTAGTGCAACATGGAGTTGGTATATGTAATGTACAGGGGGTGTGGGGGGTGCAAGGGGCTTGCCCCCCCCCCTGCATAAACGTAGTAAAAACTCTGTGGGATGTTATTTCTAGTTGCTTTGTAGTTTTCAATGATTTGAGATTCGATGTTACGACAATTCAGTCTATATATATATATATATATATATATATATATATATATATATATATATATATATATATATATATATATATATATATATATATATATATATATATATATATATATATATATATATACATACATACATAAAATCAATCCTGCTCAAGACTGAATTCAGTTTACAGAAAAAAATGGTAGGATTGGAAGACAGTCGGGTAAGGACTGCTCACACACAGGGCATGCCAGAAAAACTACCTGGTCACAAGAACCCCATTTGTGTTTATTTAGAAGCGAGGTAGGAGTGAGGAAGACTGAAATGGATGAAAATCAGTCAGCACAGCTCTATTGTTATAAGTACTTAACTTTTGTATTCACTGTTGTGTATTTTTGTCCAGTTCAACTATGGAACAGATTCTCAAGCCGGTACACCTGAGAAGTATCAACGAAGGACACTCCTGAGAATGATGGAACCAAAAGAAGGGTGTGATCTGGTTTATACAGAGACACAAAAGCATGATCTGTTGACCAAGTTGCTGCAGCACAAATATCATTAATAGGTAGTCTGCTGGAAAAAGGTTGCTGACGTGGCCATTACTCTTGTAGAATAAAGCCTTAGGTTTAGATTGCAGAGACAAGCCCTTTTTATTGTAAACAAAAGAAATACAGTCTGATAACCATCTGGAAAGAGTAACCTTAGCTATTGCTTTACCTAATTTAGACTTTGAGAAAGCAACAAACAACTGATCAAACTTTCTGACTGACTTAGTACTATGAAAATACAACCTAAGTTGGTGATGAATGTCCAACATCTGTAAAATGCACTTGCCTTTGTTTGAAAATTTGGGGAAAAAGACTGGTAGGTTTACAGATTGGTTTAAATTGGCTTCTGATGTAGCTTAGGAAGGAAGGATGCATTAGCTCTCAAGGAGAGACATGTTTGTGAAAAAACAAGTGTGTTTGCATATCTGCAATTTGTCTGGCTCACATGACAGCCAACAGGAAAATTGTCTTCCAAAGAAACTTCAAATCAGCTGATGCTGCTGGGTCAAAGGGTGGTTGGGTTAATGCCTGTCCCATGACAGAGACATCCCATGGGGGTCCTGGATCTCTGACAGGTGGTCATAGGGGAAAGGTTTCCTTCAAAGAGGCTTTTGAATCTCTTAAGGAAGCTATAGGGTTGTCATTCTACCCAATGTGAAAGCTTGAAATAGCATCCATTTGCACTTTGGGAGTGGAATAGCAAAAACCATTGTAGAAAAGCTTAGACAAGAACTCCAAAATGGAAGGAATATGAGCAGAGAAAGGATTGAAACCTTTTGACGTAGCCGAAGCCAAGAACCTCTTCCATTTACTATAGTAAATCTTCTTAGTGGACTGTTTTTAGGACACTGATATGATCTAGTCAAATGAGGTAGGGAGCCTGCCATCTCTGACTAAAGTTAAAACTGGAGGAACCAAGCAGCTAACTACTTGGATTTCTGGTCCAGAGGAGGCAGTCCAGATGGGTGTGTTAATAAGTTTGGATAGTAATCAAACATCCATGGTGGATGTACTAGTAAAGGCCACAGGAAGGGAAAACATGTCTTTTGAGGCCAAAGGGGGGGGGGGCACTAAGAATCACTCTGGCCTAGCACATGCTTACTTAATGTATGAATTTGTTCATTAAGGGCATTTGGGGATAAGCAAAGAGAAAACCTGGGGGGAAATCGTGGACTAGAGCAGGAGGGATTCAAAGCAAATTAACTACTGCATTTGTTGTTTAGGTAAGATGCAAAAAGATCACAGTAAAGTTAGTCCCAGTGAGGGAAAATCAAGGTTGTCACTGTTAGATTGAGGGATCACTCATGAGGCATTACGATAGTTCTGCTCAATTTGTCCACTAGCACACTTGACATCCTTGATATGTGCGCTTCAGTCAGAAAGTGATAAGAAAACATCACCCACTGCCAAGCTCTCATGGTTAATCGACACAGGGGACAGAAGATGTTCCTCGCTTTACCAGATTACCAACATGCTGTCTGACTAACAATATCATACCCTTGAGGAAGCCATACTAAAATGTCTGCAACACCAGGACGACACCCCTCAAAGTCTTCTCTTCAAAATACCCTCCCTCCCCACCCCAGAAGGGAGGTGTCCTTTGTTACTATAGCCACATGGGGATCCAGTTGGACAGTGTGTTGTCTGGAAATTCCAGTAAGATGAATTTCTGTATGCAGAGAATGAAAGTTTTGGAACCATTGTACCGCTACGGTCCACTGAAGCACTCTCATGTAAAATCTGGCTAATGGCACCATGAGGACTGTAGAAGTCATTAGGCCTAAGAGGTAGAGAATTAGTTGCACCACAGGAGAAGGGTGGTGGAGAACTTGAGTGACTATGAGGCACATTGAGAACACCCTGGAAAAGGAAAGTCTGGTGATCTATAAACTTGAATCCAGATGGCATCTAATAAATTCTACCACTGAGTAGGAGTAAGATGACTTTTGATTAGGTTGATTGTGATGCCTAGATCTTCCATCAGATGGAGCAAAAGGTCCAGATAGCTCAATAGGCTGTCATTGGAGGGATCGTTTAGCAGCCAATTTACAAGGTACAGGAAAACATGGATCCCTAGCAAGCGAAGACAAGCTGCCACCACTGCCATCATCTTGGTAAACACCCCAGGAGTTATGGTGAGACTAAAAGGCAGGGCTCTGAATTGATAATGACTGCCCCCCAGCCAGAAATAGAGGAATCTCTTTGACATGTTTCTCTGTCTTCACATGATAGTATGCATCCTTGACATCTATGGAGCACATCTAATCATTCATCCTCAGAAGAGGCAAAAAGGACTGAATTGTGACCATCCAGAATATTGTCCGTTTCACACACTGGTTTAAGTGACACAGATCCAAGATGGGTTTGAGGTGTCCTGTTTTCTTGGGTACTAAAAAGAACCTTGAGTAGATTCCAGACTCTAACTGATCTTTGTGGACCTGCTGAACAACTCTTTTTTTTTTTTTTTGTAGCTTGGAAAGTTCTGCTGCTGTGAATTCCCGATGACTGGGTAGAACATCAGGAACTCTTTTCATCTTCATAGAAGGAAGGGAAACTGGCATAGAATAGCCCCTGGAAATTATGATTAGCACCCAGGAATCCATTGCTATGTTTTGCCAGGCTTGAGGGTGTACAGACAAGTCCCTCCCAACTGCCTCCAGAGTGCAGCAGTCAGGCAACCCTTCAGGGGAGCAGAAAGGGCTTCTCGGTAAATGGATTGTGAAAACCCTGGTTATGTGGTTCACACCTCTGCCTATGGGGCAGCATCTATTGGAGTTGTCTCCTCATCTAACATACAATGTTCTATCACTAGGACTGCCCTGATAACACCTCTGTGATTTACATAACTGCATTTTCTTCTCAGCCCGCTAATTCCTAGAGTAGGTTCTCAGAGAGGTGAAAACTAAAAATGGATTACCACTGTAGAGAGAATCTTGCTGACTACTGGTTAGCATGTCTTTTACTTTTGGTCTAGAGTGGAGCCATGAAAGAGGGCACTGACAGAGGAAATCCTAAAGCTTTCTGTAAAATCACAAAGATGCATCCAGACATGCTGACACATGGTGATGCCAATGTCTGCTGCATTAGAAAGTAGTTGCATGGCTAAGTTGGAAGCAGACTTAAGGTTAGAAACCTGGGAGTCCATAATCATCTGAGCATCCACAGGCAGGTTACCAGACAGACATTTGGAAAGCTCCTTGGTCAGGTCTCTCTGAAATCTAATGACATGGACTGAGCAATTCAGCACTAAGTGCAAAAGTTGCTGAAGCAAATGTCCGCTTCCCAAACCAGTCCATAACCCTAGATGTCCTGTTAGTTGGATGGACAGAGGAACTTTCTTCCAATACTTCTTTTTACTGGCTGCTGCTGTCATCATTGCATTCACTGGTGGACCTTTGCTCCAATGTTTTCTTTTGATGCTGCTATAACCCTGTTCTTTTTTTTGGGGAATGGGTTCCACCATGTCAAAGTCCTTCTATGCCTGTTACGCCATAAAATCAATGACTGGGTCAATGGGTGGGTACAACCCAGGATGACGTACAGCCAGAAC